>NC_056745.1:1429289554-1429374554 GCF_019279795.1 Protopterus annectens | reverse complement strand
CTGTGGAAGGTTGGGTGCCGGGCTGGCTACTCAACACCGTAAGACTCCACTGCCAATCATGAGCAGACAGGTGATCTGCTGTGGTGACCCCTTACCAGGAAAAGCCGAAAGATGAAGAAGAGAGTAAGTTTTAGTATACTGTGTGTTTTCAGTATTCTGAGATTCAGTATTTTGAGTTTTCAGTTTTTGAAATTTCAAGATTTTGGTCTCAGTCTTTTGAAATTCAAGATTTTGGGCTTTCAGTCTTCTGAAGTGAATATATATATATATATATATATATATATATATATATATATATATATATATATATATATATAAGGTTAATGGAATAATAAGCCATCAGACTGCTTTTGGTTACTGCATAGACAACACAATTAAAATGCAATTGAGGTAGTGGAAGTATCAAAACAGTCTTTAAATCCAGAGATAGGTTAATGTTAAAGCCTACTGTCATCTCTCTGGTTATGCCAAAGACAGAATATGGCCTGTTGTATTGTAGCCCTCCTGGTAAGGAGGAAAGATTAAGAATAGGAAGTATCCAGTGAAGAACAGCAAAAATGATGCAGGGAATTGAAGACCTGCCTTATAAGGATTGTCTGAAGAGTCTGGAGCTTTATTCAATAAGTTTTTAGAGACAAATAAGTGTGCCTTAATACAGGGTCTATAAAGTCTTTAAAAAGAAATGCTTATGGGAATGCCTTGGCTTTTGAGGAAGCTTAATAAGTGAGTCACAAATATTTATATAAGATATACAGGCTGTTGATTCTAATACTCATCTGAAAACTGAATTATCTGTATTATTTTTAAACTATCTGTATTATTTTAATCACTTTTACTCCACACAGAACAAGATAAAACAATTCCCTTCTCAATGCAGTTTCAAAGAATGTGAGTTTCAATGGTAGAAAAGTTTACTGTTGTTCATGCCAAGTCTGTTTTTGTTTTGTAACCTTATTGTTTTGATTAGCAAATGTTTATCAATGCTGTATAAAATGACATACAATTTGAAATAAAAGCTTTAAATTAAATCCAAATATCTGTAATCAATGCAGAAGTAAGAAGAAAACGGCATGTACACTGATGTGTCCGAACATTGTTTTATGGTTGAGAGGGTGGCCTAATGGTTAAAGTGTTTGCCTTACAAACACAAGGTGCAGGGTTTGAATCTCACAAGGGATAATTGGCTAGGCTTAAAATGGCTCGCAAGGGCAGTTAGCCTAGTACTAACCTATGAACCTACTAACCTATGAACCTATGAACTGGTGAGGAGAGAGAGAGGCAAATGATAGGACACTGGAATGGCTTAAGGACAGGGATGCTATGGTGGATGGGGATGCCAAGGGAGGGAGAGAGAGAGAGGCAAATGATAGGACACTGGAATGGCTTAAGGACAGGGATGCTATGGTGGATGGGGATGCAAGGGAGAGAGAGAGAGAGGCAAATGATAGGACACTGGAATGGCTTAAGGACAGGGATGCTATGGTGGATGGGGATGCCAAGGGATTGGGGGTCCTGATCCAGTACCCTGCCTTAGGGCCCCTTTGGCCATGATCCAGTGCTGTTCACTACAGTCAGCATTTCTTCTCATATTCACTTTTTGCACTACTTTGTTTCTGTTTTGAGTGTTCTGTACCTAAAATGTGTTTTAATGTTGCATGTATAGAGATACAGTAATAAAGCATAATAACATCTCAACAAGATCATATCATGGAAGTGGAACTTCATTGTTTTTGAGAACTATAAGTTAATGTCACTGATAAAACAAAATCTACATATTCAGCTAGCATCTGACCTAAAGCAATTAGAACACATAATTTCTGAATGTGCCACATAGGAAACTGAAGCCACTCTGTAAATGTGGTAAAATATCTGAAATTATCCCTGGCTGTAATAAAGCAGCACCATGTGCTTAACATATTATACATTATTTTGGCTATCTTGACAGATTCTCCTCATCCAAAATTAACCAAATGGCAACGCTTACTACTGATGAAATTTGTTCCATTTTATGCTCATTGGACACACACTATAAAGCAGTTTTGAAAAAAGTAAAAGTAGCTTTTCTATTGTTAAGGACATCAGAAATGACAATAATGTTGAATGTCCTAACTACCTATCTGGTACTACCCTCTAATCTACATAGAGATTTCTAACCAGTGTTTAATTTATTGCCTTTATCCTTACAAAATGCAAGCTTTTCATTTATCACTTCTCATGTACTCCTGTATTTTGCACTCCATGTTTGCAACCATTGACTTTTGTAGAACTGTTTTTAAGATCAAAGTGACAGATTAATACCTAATGTAGTGATATTAATTATGAAATAGCACCTCACCTGTTTGCATAATTCAAATCAGAGATGAAGTCGAGGTTGCAGTGACTAACAGGCAAAGTAGCATTCATATTCGTAAGTACCTCTTCTCCAGTCTAGCTATTCAGCTACAACACAAACCTATCAGTCAATATTTTATATGTTCATTTTGAATGTGCAAAAAGGTTAACATGGTTGCCCTACCTTTAGCATGTGTACTTCATCTCATATTTACGTATAATTTTCTAAAGACCTCGGTAACCCTTTCCCTAAATATATTTTCATAATAGCTGGCAGTCAAGCGTGATACTGTTGAAAACTTCAAATTCCTAAAATGTGTACAGTGATTACCCTCTAAGAATCTTCAGAGATTACAACAGTACAGCTACCAAAAGCTAACCAATTGGCTGGCAGATTTTGACATTAAAAATATTCTAAAAAAGATCAACCCAGGAAATGGATTGTTACTGCTATGCTGATTCTGTGTTCATTTTTTTTGTGCTTTTATAATTAGTGATATCTCACAATCTCCTATCAAAATATAGCATGCATTACAGAAAGGAATCCATTTAATGTTATCTAGAGCTAGCACTAAATGTACAGAGTTTGCCAGCTACAGTGGAAAGCAGGGATGAAGCCTTGACTTTTGCACCAGCAGTCCTGGTTTGACTTGTAACCAGAAGTGTTAAAAGGAGCTTGTACACTGGAGATCATAGAGGAGTGGTAATTATCAGTTTGTCTGTCTTAGTGGAGGGAATGTAAGGACCATGAGATGGTCCTTGTGGGGAGACACAGATTACTGCATCTGTTTATTAGGTGGTTTGCATGCACAAAAGACTGCATTTATTGCTTGTATGGCAAATCATAGCAGAAACACTATGGCTGGGGGGTAGGTGCAATAGAAAAGAAACAAACAAAGACACAAGAAAAACCTCCACAATGCTTGGTGATGCCACTACCATCACCTGGTTCTTAGCTCAGAGGGAAATAAATGAGAATTGGAGGTAGGTTCTCACCCCTAGGAACAATAAATGGATCAAAAGGGGCATTGAGGAGTAGGGCTTATGCTCATAGTAGGGTTGTAGACCCCCAAAAATAAATAAGCAAAAGTGTTTTCCTCCCCCAGCAGACTGATTATCTTGGGTATTGCTTCTTTATGTGAAGCCAAGCATATATTAATAAATGAAAACATTGGAAGTGTGAATCACAAATATTCGATGAAACGCTATGGTTAATTTAGAGTCCTGTATGAGGGACACTCGATTTATTAGAGAAACTATCTCAGATATCATGGAAGAAGAACATGCTTTCGATTACACTAGATATTTTTAGTTAATATATTAACATTGTGCATGAGTGCAGTTTTTTTTTTCTTTCTGACATCCCTTTGACTAAATATTTTATAGATCTTATATTTTTGTCTCAGCAATATTTTATTCAAATTTAATAAAATTATCAGCTGAATGGTACAGCTATGTGCACCCCCTTTGCACTGGCTTAGACATGCTTAACTGTGGTATTAGTTAAGCAAGAACATACAGTGGTCAGCTTTATATGTTATTTAATGATTTGATGATTTTATTTTATTATTATTTTTATTATTATTATTATTTTGGACAAGTATGGCACACAAAAAGTGGATTTTTTTCTTCATTTGTTGGAAATCATTTTGGTTTTGTTTTAACTCATATCTGCCATTCTGGGGAGATTCTTTCTTTATATATTTAGTTTGATTTCAGTTTACATGGAACTCCTAGGGCTGGATTCAAAAAGCTATTTATGAACAGTGCACCACACTGAAGGAACACTTCAGTGCATCAGCTGCAGATGAATCAGTGGACAACCTATGGAGGATACAAGCAGTTGATATGCTAAAAGAAGAGACAGATGACACAGGTTAGAAGAACATGCTTACATCGTATGCTGTATATCATTATAGACATATGATACATATATCTCACTGCAGTGTTACAGATAATACTGACTTACCATTAGGCCTTGTCTGTGTTTGGGTCATGGAATCTACATAACAGGGAGTTGCCAGTTATGTTATATATCCAACATACATGACATACGTGAGGAATACAAATATAACACACACCTGACAAGGATTCGTGGGAAGACAGCTCAGTAGGAGAGGGATGAACTTCAACTGTTGTAGGGAAACAAAGTCAGCATTATTAATCACATCATTGCCAGCATGGACCATTCCAACAATGTTAAAACATACAGTAGGTATTGTGGGATATATCACTTATTTGTGCACTTTACGATGAAGTAATCTATCCTAGTAATAGTTAGAAGGACACAGTATTAATGGGGGAAAGCAACAAGAATAACAACAATGACTTGTATGAAAGATAGGTAATAGTATACCACCGACAAACTCCCACTGTTGTGAGTTTGTGTGTTGTACTGCAGATCCTGCAGTGGTAAAGTAAAGAGAAAGACAACACAGTCATGCCTACAGGCAGTGGAATACTGACAGGGTGATGTAAATGATACAGTAACATGGGTTGCAGATACTCATGTCGTATTTGGTGCAGCAATTCACTAGATGCCCCTGTGTAGAAAAATAGCAACATTAATGTCATGTACCACAGATCTGCTACACATTGCTGCAACCTATGATAGCGTTGTAGTAACATACCTGGTCTGTCCGTACTTGCATATGTATGGCTTGTGCCCCCAACAGATGTACCTATAGTGTAGTGTATGACAGTAAATAGCAGTACCATGACATGAGACTGAGGTAGTAACAGGTAGTGGTCACAGTAACACTGTATGGAGACCCTCCCCTGCCATTTCCTGATGTTGTGCAGAAGTATATGGACCTGTGAACATTAATGCAGACAGCATTACACATGTTGGTTGCACTCTTCTGTCTGTACTGCGGTTGTATGGCTACTTGTCATCGCACTTATGTTGAAAGTCCTCACCCTATGTTAATATCTGTGCACGATGTAATTCCACTGCTGAAAATCAAAAATGACAAGACATGAATATGTATGCAACAGCAATATGCGGTGGTGCAGCAGTTAGCATTGCAGCCTCACAGCAAGAGGTTCTCCGGTTCAGTCCTCGGCTGGGGTGCCTTCTGTGCAGAGTCTGCATGTCCTCCCTGTGGTCACGTGGGTTTCCTCCGGGTGCTCCGGTTTCCTCCCACATCCGAAAGACATGCTGTAGGTCTATTGGACACTCTAAATTGGCCCAAGGTGTGAGTGTGTGCATGTGTGTGCCTTCTGTGGAAGGTTGGGCGCCGGGCTGGCAACTCGACACCATAAAACTCCACTGATAATCATGAGCAGACAGGTGATCCGCTGTGACAACCCCTAACCAGGAAAAGCCAAAAGAAGAAGAAGAAGCAATATGCAATAATCAACTCTGTAGTTATCCTTGTCATGCAAAGTAACACAATCATGTTCAGCCTGGAACTCCTGCTTGTATCCCATCCTGGGTATGTGTGGCTTCCCACTTGTCATATGCAGGGATGCAAGAACTATTGTTATCACATCAAGGAGGGTTAATGGTAGGCCGCCACCAGTGGCATCCCTCACTCTCTCATACCATCATAACCTCTTGGCTGCATGGAAGATTATGTCAGGGAAGCATCAGTGACAGGCCTCACGGGATCTATTGTGACCTCCTACTGCATTAATCATGTTGGTGAGGTCTCCCCACACTTCATTCCTCCATACTGTATTCCCAGCCCATCCAAGGAGTCTCCATCCATGTTGTTGCAAAGCATCTGTTATAATCTCATATTCCTGTGGGAAGAAATTGTCACACCAGGTCTTTTTGTCATCTGAAACACAGGGAATATGCATGTGCTCATATTCATGTGGGAGCCTACTTACAGAAATAATTATGTTGAGAGCGTATGGGACCATAAGCCCTATGCATTCCTGTGCAGTGCAAAATTCTATGAAACACTCCCTGTGATATATAGTAATGTGACTTATAAAAGCTTACAACAATGCCTGCATACATCACAGCTGTAAAAGCAACATAACTTGTGATATCTGTAGAGACTGTATGTAAGATTCAACCCTCCTACAGTGCATGTCCATTGAATAGATGTCCAAATACAACAGCATCATACCAAAGGAGTCATAATCTGCATGTATTTCTCATTAAAATACTACACAGCCATATGTGTACAACAGAAACGTTTGCTGCTCTAGTTGTAATGCAATTGCAGCCTAAACAGACAAGTATTCAAAAACAATCTGTCATATGACATGTTATGTATGATGACCTCAGATCCCCACAGTCATTACTGAGCAGTGAATTCCGTCCAGATTATTTTTTTTTCTCAAAAAATTTTTTATTAATTATATGAATACAATTAGAATTATAAAAGATTATACATAAAAAGAAGATAAAAATGAATATATACAATTCATCTAGTGATAACAACCTTCATGAGATTTTGATAAGTTATTTAGAAATAAGGCAACCTGAGAGAAAAAAAAAAAAATATTTAACATTAACTATTTAATATGTTTAGAACCTTTTCTAACACAACCTTTCTAATAGCTTTTTTGACTTCCACCTAAGTATCTATCAATCCAATTTTGTATTATATAAAGTTTTAGTAATGAGCAAATAAAAATGATAACATGAATATCAACTTTTGAAAGATGAATCAATGGAATATGTAGAATTGTAAAGCCAAATTTTTAACGATTTTTTTTTTCCCATTTTCTGCAGTCTGACTTTCAAAGATGTCCACAGAGAAGAAAAAAAGATGAAAATACCATAATATGAAGAGGTCTGCTTGGGGATGAGAAAAATGAACAACATGGACTTACTTGGTTTTAATAAATTTGTTTTTATTTAATTGGTAAAAGTAGGTCATATTCATCATTATTAATTGTGTGTGTGCTAATTTTAAAAGGATAAATTCCTTAGTGTGTGTCTAATAGCCAGGACTTTCTGAGATTCTGACAATTGGGAATTATAATTCAACCAAACATTAGATAAAGACAGTTGTGGTCCATCATTAAAGATATTTCAAAACATCTCCTACTTTTAGATTTTTAATTAAAGGATAGTTTGTTAAGTTCAAATTTTGAGTAAGGTTTGGAAATCTCTAATCTTTTGTTTAAATACTGTAGATATATTTTAATAAATAAACTATCCAGAGAATTTAAATTATTAGAAATGACATAATTATACCATAATTTTATCCAATTGAATTTAGAGATAGTAAGAAGTTTATTGGATGAGACAATCAAATAATAGAGATAAACAGACTCAAAAATTTTTTGAAATTATCTGATCAGATGATGAGAATTGGTAAAGAAATTTAGCAGAATATTCATTTTAATAATTAAATATTTTATATTATATAAGTAAAACTGAAAATGATCGTCTGGAAAAAAAAGATTTTGTGTGCTAATGATTTAAAGGAAAAATATGAGTTTGAATTATTATTTAAGAGAGTAGGGATGTTATGAAAAGTATTTTGAGTAATAAACAATAGCAAAGGTTCTAAGTAAATATATTAAAAAAAAAAGGGGACAATGGACAACCCTGTCTTGTTCTATTAGTATTAAGAATTCTAGGGAAATTGACCATTAATGTATAAATTCCGTCCAGATTATCACAGAGTATCTGTAAATTAACAACTAAACAATTTACAGAAAGCAGGCCATAGATAGTATGGATCATTTTTGCATTGACACAGTAATGATAAATCTTAACTATCAATGAATAAATATCCGTAACAGCAAAAGGAATACATAGTACATATTGACATATGGATACTGTCAGAATCTATAGTTTTCCATCCATACACCACAGATTGTATGGATTCCACCACATAATATACGGATAATCCGTAAATCCGTGATTATATACTGTTCACTTTTGCTATGTGAATCTGTCTGTAGAACTGCATATTGGAATTTACTGCATGTCCCTGATGCAGATGTCAACATCTGTATGCATAAAAGTAAATTAAACACCACTGAAGTAAGTTAAAACAGTTGTCACAATTTCCATAAGAGCATAATTATAAGTAGATACATTTGAGAAGAAGTAATGTTAACACAGGTGTATAATAAGCTAATATTCCCCAAAACAGAAATGGCCTGTATGTGTAACATTACCAATTTATCTTATTGGCTACCTGTGACTCATGTATAACTGAAAGTAAGACCAGATAAGGTGCATTCATCTTTTAAGTACCATTTGTGCCATACATAATTAATGAGGTTCATTAAAATTCCAAGTTTTGGAATAAAATTTACACACGTTCATGTAAGTTCTCAACATTTGATACATTAACTAATAGTGTGGTATAGCGAGAAGGTGGCCCATGCAAGTACCCGATAAGTATAGATAAACGGTACCATGTGTGGCACATGCTCATTATCTGCCAATGATCTGATAACATGACATAAATGCCACTTTTAAATATTGATTTTGTTACATTTACAGATCAGGCCATTGCTACCTATGAACAGAGTGGGATCTCAGTAAGCAATTCTCAGATATGAGTATTTTTTCCATTGGAGTATCAACATTATAAAGATGGCTACTTTAGGGAGGCTTTGACATGTCCAGGCACCCAATTGAACCAAGGAGGAGACTACCCTGATACTGACTGTCTGTGCTAGAGTGGTGCATCATATGAGAGCCAGGCCACGGAACTTTGTAATGATTGACATTTGGAACCAGATTACGAGGGAGCATCAATGACGTATGGGGATCTACCGGACTGGAGTACAGGTTCATCACCAGTATTATGACCTATATTGGAGGGTTGCAGGAGAGCTTCATCAGATGATCATCAGCAGCTGGTGAATGTCTATAGTAAGAGTCATAATACTAAATTTACATACACATTCTTACAGAATTTAGAGATCTAGCTGTGTCCCAAATATATTAGAGACATGAATTTTATAACCATTAAGCAGCCATTCTGACAATTAGCTCATTTGGATAATTAAGAAGATATGGTGATTGTTCTCCATATAAGTACGGGTTCTAGTCCCATGCTGTTAATTTATTTACTAATGCTTATGTTTGTTTGTTGATGCTTATAATGTACATAATACTGAACATTGTGGAGGCACATTAGTTTTTCAAGATATGATGACATAATTTCACACGTGCACTATAGTCATGTATCACTGACACCTATAGCACCTAGACCACTAATGATTACTCATTTTGTAGTTATCCATTATACTATGAAAATATTGCCTAGTCTACCTGTGCATATGTGAGTAGTAACCCATAAATAATTTCTTTACTTCCTTCCTCTTAATAAAGTGAACATTCTTATTACAGTCCCATTTGTTTAAGCCAAGAGGAATGCCTGTCTGACTGCTCTTATCTTTTCATTTTTGTGTTCTTTGGATTATAATAGCCAATACTGGTTATGTGCTGGGTATTTTCATACAGGCATTATCCACAGGAATATGGACACACACACGCAGTAAGAAGAAATGGGTGCTGGCTGTTAGCTTGGTCTGTACATACACAGGTCAGCATGCCTATATTCTGGCATGCTCTGGGCTCAACGCCACATAGGGAAAACATATCATATTGTTATCGTTGTGTCTTTCACACATTGTTGAATATGCTG
Organism: Protopterus annectens; assembly: GCF_019279795.1. Taxonomy (NCBI): domain Eukaryota; kingdom Metazoa; phylum Chordata; order Ceratodontiformes; family Protopteridae; genus Protopterus; species Protopterus annectens. The sequence goes on along the minus strand of NC_056745.1, from coordinate 1,429,364,643 downwards.
CTTATTGATATTAATGGTTATTTTATGCATGCTTACTCATTTATTTGGTGAATTTCTGTGAATATCCTTGTAATCCATAATGTTCTGTTAACAGCAACTCCTTTATGTACAGGGTTATATGTAAAACTTGGAAGAGACTGTTATATTTCCGACAAAACAGTTTTGTGGAATATGGTACAATTTGCAAAACTGCTATCAAGTGTGATTTTGTTATTCATTATTAAATTGACTTCAACAACCACCTCATCCTTATCTTTTGACGGAGTCAGATGGTCAGATTTACAGCTGAAATGCAGAAACAGGGATATACAGTAATGTATGCATTTGATTTGAGATATGCACTTTGTCAAGAAGTACCTTTAGATAGAGTCCTTTCACATGCATTGCAATGTCCCTGATGTACAGCACCTTGTATTTCTCTGTTAAGAGAAGCTATGTGATATATGACACTTTCTCACAGTCTGAGGGATGAAGGTTTTTGCTTGCTGTTACTGGTTGTGACCACTATGCTGACATGAATTCATCCTTGCAAATGATTTACCTAAATGCCCAGCATGTTGCCCTTTTTGTAAATCCTGCACCATGATCCATATTAGTAACCCATTCCTGCACATTCATAACCCCAAGTGTTTTCACCACGTACACACACACACACACACACACACACACACACACACACACACACACACACACACACACACACACAGTCAATATGGATTAGCTAGGTAGGTAGGTGGCAGAGTTAAAGTATGGATGTAGCTTAGAGTTGTAGGCTTGAATCTCAGGTCCTCCACTTTGTGTTCATCTTTGTTCAGGTCGTGTGCTGTGTGTGTGTGTGTGTGTGTGTGTGTGTGTGTGTGTGTGTCTGTGTGTGTGTGTGTGTGTGTGTGTGTGTGTGTGACATAGTAAAATGGGCATGTTGATTCGCAAAAAGAAAGCTTTTAGAACCTGATCTGAACAATGCATATCCCTGTTATTTGAGGACCGCATCATTCATAGTTGCTCTTTTCTTTTTGCAGGCAACGAGGGCAGTACTTGAAATCATGCACTGTGCATCGAGCAGATGCACAGGCTTGAGGAACAGTGGAGGGAGAGAGGTATGTCACCTAAGTTGTCTGTTTTGTTCAATAAAATGTATCTGATCCCTGTTACAGGCCTGTTTACGTTACCATGTATTTGCTTAGAATGCCAGAATACCCATCATGTACCAGTAAGGTAAGTGCAATAATCACACCATACCTATGCTTACAAGTCTGATTGAAATACAAATATGTTTATTTATTAGTTAGCAGCAAGACATGTTTTCTGAAGATTGTTTTTGCAATGTTGACCACAACCTAAATGAGAGCCATATTTGTGCAACCGTCACAAATATTTTTGGGGTGGATGTTTTACATAAAAGTTTCTAGTTCTTTGCCTCTTATTTATGATGCATGTGTTGGCACCCCTGTATGTGTGGATGTGGCTCCGTGACTGATCTGCTATGCATAGCCTGCCTATTCACACACTGAATGGGTGTCTGCTGTGTCAGTGTTTACACTGTTGTTTGCAGTCTGTGTGGCATACCCTTCAGTTCAACATTAATATTGCATGTCTACAACACCTTGTGTGTTTTTGTTACAACATACTTATATTCTGCATTTATGAATACTTGTGCAGATAGTCATTTCTTTGCGCCATTTCATAATCAGGCATCAACATCAGGATGTTTGCATTTTGCAGGGCACTGACTGGCAACAAATGTAGGTAGGTCATGCATACAGTTGTAGACAGACAGTACTGTTTGTGCAACATATACTAGATGTTCATGTGTCACAGGCTGTGACTGTGTTTATGATTGAACATTATTACTATTTGTTACTGTTGTATTCCTGTGGGGTCAGCCAATGACCATGCTGCCTGACTCAGATGTTTGTCATATGGCTTGCATATTTTTCACAATATTGTCATCCCACTGTCTTCATTTTAACAGTGGCACTTGGTGACTGTTATATGACTCATTACTTGCAGAGACTACAGTTTGCATTCACATACAGGCATAACTACTCAAGGAACACATGCAAAGGCAAAATAATGTAAATAATGAAATCCTGCCATGCACTTAGCTGAACAGTTTACTGATGCGACACCATTATTAAACAGTACAGGGCCCAATACTAATGTTAGCTTGTCATTTAGAAGCTTTTTTATGTCAATTTTCACTTATGGTAATGTTGCATGAAGCAGTGTATGGGCATGCTTCCATTCAAATGTCAGGATATATTACATGTGCTTGATTTGCTTATGCTTGCCATGCCTAATGCTGGCCAATAAACAATAGTTCAGGTCATGTCATGATTTCCACTGGTAAGCTGAGTTATGAGTGCCACTGCATGTCCTTGATTGAGGTGCTAACATTGTGTGATGGATGCAGTGTCCCTGACATGTTCTGTTATTGGACATGCCCATAAGTACAGATAGTGTGGCATAGGGAAGGCACTGTGTGTGTGGGTGGCCATGGTGGTGCAGTGGTTAGCGTTGCTGCCTCACAGCAAGAGGTTCTCCGATTTGATCCTCGGCTGGGATGCCTTCTGTGCAGAGTCTGCATGTCCTCCCTGTGGTCACGTGGATTTCCTTTGGGTGCTCCAGTTTCCTCTCACTTCCCAAAGACATACTGTAGGTGGATTGGACACTCTAAATTGGCCCTAGGCGTGAGTGCATGCATGTGTGCACCTTCTGAGGAAGGTTGAGTGCCAGGCTGGTAACTTGACACCATAAAACTCCACTGCTAATCATGAGCAGACAGGTGATCCACTGTGGCAACCCCTAACTGGGAAAAGGCCAAAAGAAGAAGAAGGAAAGGCAGTGTATGCATGAGGAGCCATCCACTAGGAGCAAATCGGTTGATTATAATTGTGCTACTTGCTAATGTTTGCACCATTTTAAACTGAACTGTGTTTTAAATAAGAACTGCAATGTATGCTAATACACATTCAGTCTCATATTTGTAGGTGCAGAGCTCACATGTGGAGAGGATGCTAATTGGTGTATGTTAGAATATAGATGTGCACATCAGTTTCAGTTTAAGGACAGCTATGATCTTCATGGGAATTTGCGGAGTGATAGATGTTTACCTTTTATTGTTATGGTTTTGACTACTGACATACATCACAAATGGTGGTACAGAGGACTATAGTCATAACCTATTTTAACATTTCATGAGGGCTGTTTTCTGTCAGATCATCATATCACAGTGGAAATGTAATTTAGACAGGTAGCATCAGATGTGCATATGCAATTTCTGTTCAGTGTTGTAATTCATCTTGATAGAGCATGGGACCTGTGGACAATCGGCAATGAAACGTAGACAACGAGCACATGCCAGACAGAGTCCTCAGATGATAATGACCATAATGACAACAAGGATGATGATGAGGAAGCTGGACCTGCACGTGCCATCATCCCTGCTGCACCCCAGAAGAGATGATGCCAGGAACAACAGAAAGACGATTATCAGGAGCAGATCCGGGAAGTGGTGATTGATGTGCTTCAAACACAGATAAAGGACATGTTGGGGGGATTTATTTTCCAGGGCATGGCATGGGCATGTGCAACTCAATCAAGAACATAACCTGAGATATCATTCACAATGTTCATCCTTCTCAGGGTGGCCCCTCAGGTCCATAAGCATTGTCTGTGTACTCCAATAGTGTAATGCTGCCAACACTGGCTCAAGGACAGAACCCACATGGTCAGAATTGCTGGAGCCATGTCAGACTCCAAACCAGCTACAAGTGGCATCCCACAAGGCTCAGTCCTTGGACCTCTCTTGTTCGGCATATATTTATCAGAGGTACAGGCCAACATGGGAGGACTGTGGCTGACCAAGTTCACAGATGACTGCAAACTGGGCACCATAATCGACTCTCCAGCTGACACAAGCATCCTCCAAAAGGGTCTCATAGAAACAGATAACTGGTGCCAGAGCCATGGCCTCAAGCTAAATGCCAAAAAGTGTATAGTGATCCCCTTTGGCAAAAACAAAGTGCCCACAAATTACCACATAGGTGGTAATCCATTAAGTATGGAAGAAGTAATTAGGGACCTGGGGACCCAAGTTGATAGCAATCTCTCATTTGACAACCACGTGGCCAAAGTGCTTAGAAAAACCTTCTATATAGCCCACCTAATCATGAAGGGATTCACATCTAGATCAAGGGATGTCATTGTGCCTCTTTACTCATCCCTCATCAGGCCCATAATTGAATACAATGCCCCTTTTGGGATGTACCTTACCCGACACCTGCAGCAACTGGAAAGACCCCAAAAGTACCTCACCAAGAGGATCAAAGGGCTCAAACAGATGCCATATGCTGCCCGGTTAAAGAAACTCCAGCTCTACTCAGTTGCATACCGCCTGCTTAGAGGCGATCTGTGCCTGACATATAAAGCCATGTCCAACCCGGAATTAATGGACATGCTGCACCTCAGAAAATCCAAATCCCATCGAGCTACGTGCTCGAGGGACTTGAACCTCAGCACTGAAATAAATAGGACATGCTGGAGGGACAGATTCATAACCCAGAGGCTCCCTTCACTCTGGAATAGAATCCCAGTCCAAGTTAGGCAGAGTCCCTCACTGACTCTCTTCAAAAGAAATCTTGATGAGTGGATGGGAGATCGTAGGTTTACCCAGGGTATCACTTCTGTGTCACTGCTAAACAGAGGCACAGTAAACTAAAAGGGCATAGTAAAACATTTAAAATGGGTGGCGAAAGCCAAACACACTCTGGCTAGGCTTACAAATGCCCTAGGGCAGATAGCCTAGTATGAACCTATGAACACACTGTTTGCAGTATAATTAATTGGACTGCATAGGTACTGCTGTGCATGCATACCATATAGCTGCCATGCTTATGTGTTACATGTGCAAACGTATAATGCAGATATTGTCATGTGACATTAAATTATGTTTCAAAGTGTGCATGACACACATTAACACATTACACTTTCCTTCCACTTGTCTTCCACATTCTGCTGTCCATGCATTGTGGCAGTTATCTGTAGCTACTGCTGCAACAATTATCCTGTAAACATGTGTTTTACTGAGAGAAACTCCCAAACAACACATGTCCTTATCCAGCACTGCTACTGTGGTATAGGTTCATAGGTTAATAGGTTCATACTAGGCTATCTGCCCAAGGGCATTTATAAGCCTAGCCCATAGTTATTTGGCTTTCGCCACCCCTTTAGTTTGAATAAAACTATGCCTATTATTTTGCTGTGCCTCTGTCAAGCAGTGACACTGAAGTAATCCCTGGGGTATATCTGCGATCCCCCATCCATTGGTCAAGATTCCTCTTGAACAAGGCCAGCGAGGTGCTCTGCCTCACATGTACCGGGATTTTGTTCCACAGCATAGGGAGTCTCTGGGTGATGAATCTGTCCCTCCAGCACGTTCTATTAATAATCGTGTCAAGGTTTAAGTCTCCCGCCCTTGTGGTTCTGAGGGATCTAGATTTTTTGAGGTGAAGCATATTCATCAAATCAGGGTTTGACATGGCCTTATATGTCAGGCACAGGTCACCTCTGAGCAAGCGGTATGAGACTGAATAGAGCTGGAGTTCTTTCAGTCGGGCAGCATAAGACATATTTTTGAGACCCTTTATCCTTTTGGTGAGGAACTTTTGGGGCCTTTCCATCTGCTGCAGGTGTCTGGTCAGATACATTCCGAATGGGGCATTGTACTCAATCATAGGTCTAATGAGTGATGAGTACAGGGGGACGATGACCTCCCTTGATCTAGATGTGAATCCCTTCATGATCAGGTGGGCAATGTAGAAGGTTTTCCTAACTACTTTAGCAACATTTGAACTGTTGTAGGGTAGGCAGGGAAATGTGGAGGGTGGATAGTTTAGAGAGGGGGATGATGTGGGAAATGGTATCAAAAGTTTTGCAGAGGTCTAGGAAAAGAAGTGATTATTATACCAGAATCCTGTGCCCAGTTAACTGTATCAAGGAAGGAGAGGAGGGCAGTAGTGGTGCTGTGTCCTAGTCTGAAACCATGCTGACTGGGTGATAGAATTTGGGTTTCAAGCAGGTGATTGAGGAGTTGGGCATGGATGCATTTTTCCAGTATTTTAGAGAGGGGTGACCAAATTGCTATGGGCCGAAAGTTTGTGGCATCTGTGTTGGTGCCTCCTTTTTATAAGGGGAGAATGTATGCTTTTTCCAGATGTCTGGGACTAGGGATTCTTAATCAATCTGTTAATGAGTATGCTGCTAGGATAAGCTGCAGAGTTTGCAGCTAGCTGCAGGAAGTGTGGGGGTAAAGTGTCAGGGGTCAGAGTACTGGGTTTTAGCTTAAGTAAAAGTTTTTTTATTGTAGCTGTGGGTATGGGGAGAATTTTAGGTTGGAGTCGAGGATAGAGTTGTTTTCTGGGATGATTTTGTCATCAGTTGTCTTGGGGGGGATGGTGCTAGCTGTAGGCAAGGTGGTAGTTAGGTTAGCTATGGGGTCAATGAAGTAAGAATTGAAGAGGGAGGTAAGTTTGGTGGGGGTTTTGTCTGGGTCAGGGGATGGCTTGCTTTGAGTGCCTGTGTGTAATAGTTGGTTAATGGAGGACCAGAATTTTTTGGGATTATCTTTACATTGACTTTGTAGGTGGAGGTAGTGGGCTTGTTATCTCTGGTTATTAGTCATTTTGCCTGGTTGTGGAGCTGCTTGTATTGTAATAGAGTTGAGGGTTCTTTGTTTTTCTGCCACAATTTCCAGATTGTATCCCTTGTGGACTTGACTTCTTTGGTTGATTTTGAGAGCCAGCTTGCATGGTTATGTTTTATTCATTTTTGGTGGGTGGTTGCTTGCCTATTTAGGATGTCTAGAAATGTTGAGTTAAAGAATTCAACAGCTACATTAAATGGTAGGGATTTGAGGGGTTCCCAATTTACTTTAGCTAAGGTTTCATTAAATATGGATGGTTGGAACTTAGTCAAATTTCTGGTTGATTTGTATAGGTGTTAGCCTGGGGCTGGGGTAGATTTGCATGGGATATATGCTGGGTGGTGGTCACTAATGGTATTAGGTAGTATGCCTGTAGTGGTGATATTGATTATTATGGGTGGACACTAATAATCAGTCTATTGTGGAGCCCCAATTGTTATTTTTGTGGGATCTGGTGATGCCTTGATTTAGCTGGGAGAAATTGTAAAGGTTTATGTTTTTTGAAGTGTTCTCTTGGGCAGTGTCTTGCCAATCAATGTTTACATCATCTAGGATGATTGTTTAATTATCTATGTTTTGGGATGTCCAGGCAAGTATGCTCTCTAATATTGGTATGCTGTTTCCTGGAGGAATATACAAAGCAATTATGCAAACATTTTTATGATTAAGTTTTAATATAGAGATTAGTACTCTGGCTGAGGAGAAGTTGGGTGCTGGTTTTGAGTAGTAAATTAAAGTATATTTGCTAGGGAAGAGTATTGCTACTCCCCCTCCTCTCTTGTGGGGCCAATCTGCTCTTGTTCATGAGTAGCCTGGGGGAAGGAATGCTGTGTCTTTTACATATGATTTCAGCCAGGTTTCAGTAGCTGCTATTATATTGGGGTTGTTTTGTGAAATCCACACCTGGAGTTCAGGTATCTTGTTTCTAAGGCTTTGGATATTTATGGTTGATAGCATGAGAAATTTTCTAGGTTTTCTGGGGCTGGGGGGTTGGGCCTGGGTTGGGTTGTATAGCATTGCACTGGGATATAATGCTTTGGCAAATTATGTGGGTTATACTTATTATTTTTTCCTAAAAATGGTATACTTGCTGCTGTTGGTGTGATAATGGGGATGTCTTTGGAGAGGTGGAATTTTTACTTTGGATAGTACAGAGGTATTAGCTGTGAATAAGCTAGGGTGAATGTCCGAGTAACTTGATAAATGTGGGTTATGTGTGGTGGTTGAACAGGCGGGTGTAGGAGGTATGTTGGATGTCTGGAAAGTTGTGATTATTGTTAGGAGAGAGAGAGAGTGTGTAAGTGAGAGAAATAAGATCATAGTAATAGTAGTGATGGACATGATGGTGGTTGAGTGCAATGTGATTAACAGAATGAATATGAGAAGGATAGCTATAGTTTAGGGGATGGAGAACTATATGACCCTATTTAGAATGGGTGGAGATATAGAGTAGTTAGGAAGTATGGTATGACTGGGGGAATAATTAGGGGGTTATGGGATAGATGGACGAGAGGTGTGGGAGGGGTCAGATTAGGTATAACGATAATGTTATGAGGTGGGCGGTGATGGGGGCAGGGTGGAGAGTGGAATGAGCATAGCTAATTGAGCAGGCCCGGCCCCCACAGGGATAAGAGCTGAAAAACTATCAGTTTAAGGTGAGTAATAAGCTAAAGATATCAGTATCTAACAAAAGATTAATCTAAGTAGCTCTGGAATGCTTTAAATAAGTACCACTGTAAGCATATAAATGAGGTTGTTGGGCAGTCATATAGAGAGTTGTGTTCCCCACACATGTCCAGCGCCAGTTGTTAGCTAATGTTAGCTGTGATGATGTGGCTATGATTGCCTTTCATCTTTATTCATTTTTTTATTAGAAAATGTATGGAGTCTGCTGAATCCATAAGTGATATATGGCATATTTTAATAATAATGGACTTATGGAGATATTCTGTAGTTATCTGTAAATTTACAGATGAGATTCCGTTATAGATATGCATTTATGAATGTCAGGCTGCTTAGATTGTGAGATTCTTTCTGTAATTTTGTTAATGTACGTCACACATCAACAGTGATTTTTCATCGCTTATGGAGAACCTGTGAGTAATATACATCACCATGCTTCTACTTCACAAAACTTTCAATGACCGTATCTTATCTTACCCCATTTTGGCATATCTGCTGTTTCATATGTCAATATTTTTATAATTATTACCATGTGTTTATCTCAGGGAATGGAAATAAAAAGCCTTCTTTTCTTAATCATGCTATGTTTTTTTATCCTTGCACTCCTAAAAGATCAGAGGCTGGTGAGTCATAACAGGCAAACTGTGAAAACTGACCAGCATTTGGCTTTGTTGGACTGAATCCATCCATAAACGCTTAAAAAGAAAAAAAATAAAAAGTCATGTATGGTCATTCAGAAACCATATAGCTGAAACAATTCATGTCCTTAAGTGGTCATTTGCATATATGCCACAGGCTTATATTACATGAGGGTTAAGGTATCACACAGTGAAGACTCTAACTTGACTAGGTTTTTCTTGTAGTTTTTATTAATTGGTTTATCTGTGTACCCTTTTTGCTTTTTGGATTTGTTTCTAATAGGAGATATTCATGTACTGTAACTTTAGTATGCTTTGATTCAAAATATTCTAACTATATATCATGTTATCTTACTGACTTTACCACAACATTCTTACCTATCCATCTATCTATCTAGCTATCTGACTTTGTTTACTGGGAAAACTTGACTGTGATAAAACTCTTTTTCATCTCAGGCCCGGGAGAAAACCTCCACATTTGATACCAGTATTGACATGTGCACATAATACATGATATCATAGAGAATACAAAACAGAAGTAAGTGTACATACATAACAGAAAAAGATATGTAGGGTGGGATTCAATAAATTCCATGTAGGTTCCACGCAGAGCCTACATAGAGAGTTTTCATGTACACAACGCTGCTCACCAAGCGGCATTGCTCAGCATCAAACCATGAATATTAATAATGTGCTGTGCGTATATGCAAGGGTTCATGGCTCGCAGCAGTCTTTCTGACCATGAAACCTGTATACTGAATGTGCATCATTCCACACAATCTTTTACTTCAAGAAATGTGGTCAAACATTAAACTAATGGAGGGACAAAGGGCCAGCATGCATTTTCTGAAGGATGTGAAGTGCGAAACAGAAATGTATGTCATTATATATTCACTTCAATGTTCAGCGATTTTCCAGTAAACCACACAGGCCAAAAATATGATGCAGGTATCTGGACATTCTGCAAAACTCTAGACAGTCTCCCTTCTGTGCTTTCATTTATTTTTTTATTTTTTATTTTTTATTTTTTGGCCAGTGTTTTGTGGGATGTGCCACTTGGCATAAACATGTTTAGCTGTGCTCACCTGGTTTGCAGAAAGTGCAGCAGCAGTGCACAAACTGGGGGAATGGACCACCCAGGTTGTACAGAGGACCCATATGACCACACATATAATAAGCCAGGTGCAGTCAATTAATAATATTGTGCATTGCACAAACACAGTAACAGCGAGAACCTTACAATAACAACTAAGATAGCAGATATCATCTCACTAATCATGTGGCAGCAGGTGTAAAGTGTAGGTGTGGATTGCAGATGATCCGGGGTTCTAGTACAGGGTGTGCAAATTTTGTATTTGTGTTGTGAGATCGCAGATTATATCACTGAAGTGCACCATACACAACTGTTTCCTTAACCTTCTTGTGGTGATAGCCGTAAGTGCAGGAGAACCGTGTACTTGGCACATTTGAGCAGCACATTTACACAAGTATCTGTAAACCTAATAATCTAGAAATTGCATTGTTCACTGCTATTGGTCATCACTTACCATCGGGCAAACATGGTGACCGCTAGTGCGTACCCTTGCCTACCTTTTTCAAATGCCGCAAAACCAAAATGTACAAACTCTCGGTAAGAGCGAGCCATGCAATAGCTGAGAAAACTTCAGCATGTAAAATGCAGTTGGCAGAAAATGCTCCTTATACACTGAGCTTGAAATATGGCAGGCATGTCTGGAGTTGCTGGAGAGGGTGTGCCCTTTTGGGTGCAGAGGTGAGTTCTCCAGGACTCCAGAATTTTTGTTGGACTCTTACTTAAAGAGCATGGGCCCCTGTTGCTGCAGTGGGACTATTCCAGCTCAGAATATAAATCTGAAGTTGGGAATAGAGTTGTCAGGGCTTTTACAGGTATTCCCTGCACTGGTGAGCAATGCAGACATCAATTTGATGACCTCCTGAGGAAGACATGGGATACCCTCGACCTTTGGATCAGGGAATTTTGTATAGGAACACTCAAAGATGTGTAAGTATCAATTTCAGTGAGTAACTGTAAGAGGTAAAAGCTGAATATAGTCAAGATTATGGTGTTCATTTCTGTTCTGCTTTTTCCACAGCTGCTGCAGAGTGAACCTTGAATGTTCGGTCCAAAGCCGCGCATTTAGTAAGAATGCAAGAAGCATGTGGTATGTATGCATCAGATCAAATAATAATAATAATAATAACGATAATAATAATAATAATAATAATAATAATAATTTGTATAGTAATTTTGTAGCATTAAAAGTTAAGGACCACTTAGTTGGTATTTAATACAGTTGTATCAAACTGAGCATGCATATCCCAACTGTAAATGAAATTATTCATGCCTTAGTCTGAGCATGCATGTCTAAACTGTAAAAGGAAAGTATGCATGCAGTAGTCTTTAGGACAAAAGAACAGTACAGTACTGGAGACTAGTCATCAGTTGTGGGTTCAAAACCACATTTCCAAAATATACAATACTGTTAAGTTTCATCAGTATTGGAATATAACTCCATACCTCTATACCAGGGGCACAAATGACCTTGTGTAAACTGTAATCAGTAAAACTGGAACACACACATATGTGCAATATATGCACACATCAAGGATTGGCAGCTACAGTCGGTACTATAATCTGCCTCTGTTATAAAATGGGTAGTCATAAAAGTAAGGAAGAAACTTGCTAGGAGTTTGTATGGTTAAAAGAAAAGGTAATGGAACACACTCAAATAATTGCATCAATGTTTTGTAAGTCTCATATGAAGTTACTAATGTTCTTCCTTTTTTTTTTCTCTCATCCCTTTTTGTTTTTCCCACAACACAGTTGGGTAGGCATGTTCCACAGGATCCACCAGCCCCAACTCCAATGGCTACAGCACCTCTTCCAAGCACATCTGGTGCAGAACCTGGTAGCACATCCTCTGCCGCTCCTGCACTACCCAGCCCTCCCTGGTAGTTCTGCCCAGAGGATAGGCCTGTGGCTCCCTCTGGGAGCATTGGTGGAGGTGGCGAGTTTATCACCTGTGACAAACTGCCAGGGATAGTGCATAGGACTATGCATGTCACTGAGGCCGCACGCCTACACTGGATGGAGTACCTGCTCTCCATCATCGTGCAGTGCACTAGTACTGCAGCCAGTAATGCAGTGAAGTGACAGTGATGACAGTCCACTGGGTAAGGACTAGATTACCACTGTCAACCACCTTAATGTATATGGGACCAGGATTTCCCACCCTCTTCCCAACCATGGTGTTCACCCACCTCATGTGTCCTTCACCATCCCTGTCTCTTGTCTTGTTTGGATTGTCTGTCTGAAATTGCTTCCTCACCTGCCTAACTTAATGTACCAAGACATTCCTACATCCCTTCCCCAACGTTCCTCCATTCCGCTCTCTCAAAAAAAAAAAAAAAAAAGAAAAGGCCACCTCTCCCAGACACAAAAAAAGACCCATAAATAGCTCTCTTTTTCTCACATGTGTCTTCATGACAGACATGATTCGGTCCAATTCTCTATACAACAAATTGTGTTGTGGCCACTCCTATCTCTGGAGGTGACAGTCTAAATTCAGCAAAATTTGTGCATTTGTGTTCATATGTTTTATTCTTGAAGAGATGGATAGCTATGTTTCTTTCTTACACCCTTCCTGTACATTCCTGCCTTCCTTTCACTTTGTTTTTCCTCCTGTTTGCTCCCCATTTCACCATTTTCTTGTCTTCCCCATTTCTTTTCTTTAAAAAATTATTGTGAGATGGTGTGCACTCTGTACCAATGTAAAGATATGGTAAATGTCAGCAATATAAGTAGATATATTTAAAGTACAACAATTCATTAACACTTGCTCTCACAGAGTCACTTAGTTAACAGATGTATTTAATACTTTCAATAGTAACTGACACAGTTTAGGAAATATTTCCCTTTGTACACCTCGTGCTTGCACCCCATATTGCTAATGTCATACCTTCTTCATTAAATTTCTATGAAGAAGCATTGCACAATCCCCTGTAATGTTCTATAAAGCATTGTGCGATACTCATTTAGTTTTGTAGAGCAGTAGTGTGCAATGTTACATGATGCTGTGCATCTTGCAGCATTGATAAGCAATGCTACTACAAGAATACTTTAATGTGTTACCTATAGCTATACCATTTGCCCCTCAAGGGAACTTGTCACTGCATTAAGTGCATTAATTCCTGCAGACAGAGATTCAGTTAAGTAGCAGGTGTATACAACAGCAGTTGTCCGCCATTTGCTATACAGTCCGTAAAACAAACATGCTAATCAACTGAGTCTATAGCACCACCTGTTAATGCAGTGATGCATGTATCTTTTTGTTCAGATGGTACTTGGTTTGAATCCAGGTGTATGTAACAGTTTCACATCATTTTTCATGTAAATCCAAATTCTGAAGTGTGATGGTTGGTATGTAGTCTCTAAAATATGGCTAGATGGTACTGTTTTCCAATACAACTGTATGTAAGACTTATAACTGTTTTTTTTTCATTGCGGCTTGTTAGTGAGCGATGCACACCATCACACAATTATACTTTAAAGAAAAAAAAATAGGAAAGACAGGAAAGTGTTGAAATGGGGAGTAAGCAGGGGAAGAACAAAGTAAAAAGAAGGCAAGAATTTGCAGGAAGGGTGTAAGGAAGAACTATAGCTATCCATTTCATCAAGGATAAAATGTGAACATATATGCACATATTTTGCTGAATTTGGACTGCCACTTTCAGAGAAAGGGGTGACTACTACGCAATCTGTTTTATAGGGAATTGGACTAAATCATGTGTATCATGAAGACATGTGTGAAATGGAGAGCTATGTATGGGAAGATTTTCTTTTTTGTGGGATAGGTGTCCATTTTTTTTGAGAGACAGGAATGTTGGGGAAGGCATGTAGGGATGTCTGGGTGTGGTAAGTTGGGCAGGTGAGGAAGCAGTTGCAGACAGACAAGGCAAACAAGACAAGAGACAGGGATGGTAGAGGACACATGAGGTGGGTGAACACTATGTTTGGGGTGAGGGTGGGGACATCGTATACCCATAGATGTCATGTTGGGTGACAGTGAGAATTGAGTCATCACCAGTGGACTGTCATCCCTATCACCTCACTGTGCCAATGGCTGCAGTGTCTAACATCTGTGTCGCCTTATGTTATTTAATACAAAGATGGAGAGCAGTGTCTCCAACTGGCATAGGCATGTGCCCTTAGTATGGTGCACAATCTTATGTACCATCCTTGGCAGTTCCTGTTGGGTGACAAAGTTACCTCTTCTGCCACTGCTGCTGGAGGGAGCCATAGGCCTATCCTCTGGGACAGAACTAGCTGAGGGGCTGGGTAGTGCAGGGGTGGCAGGGGGGGTGTTCTGCATCAGAAGTACTGATCAGCATTGCTGTAGCTGGTGGCGTGGGGGCAGGTGGACCCCGTCGGATAGGCCTACCCTGGTAAGTTGTGGGAAAAACAAAAATTAAAAAAGAGAGAGAGAGAGAGAGAGAGAGAGAGAGAGAGACGGGTTGGGGTGAGAGGAAAAAGGGAGAACATTAGTAACTTCATATGTGACATACAAAGCATTGATACAATTATTTGAATCTATTCCATTACCTTTACTTTTCAAATTACAAATTCCTAACAGGTTTCTTCCTTACATTTAAGACTATCCAGTTTATAACAGAGACACACTATAGTATATTTGTAGCCACCAATCCATGGTGTGTGCATATATTGCATATATACATGTTTCAATTATACTGATCAGAGTTTACAGCAAGCCAATGGTGACACTGCTTTACAGCTCTGACATTACATTGCAATATAGATGAAAACTTCACAGTGTTGTATATTTGGGAAGAGTAGATTTTGAAGGCACAACCTATGACTACTCTGTAATACTGAACTACTGTTTTCCCCTCAAGAGTAATGCATGTATACTTTCCTATTACAGTTGTGAAAAGAATGCTCAGTTTGATACAACTGTATAATTAACCAACAAATGTGTTTTAACTTTTAATGCTAAAATAACCCTACTGTTGGGATGCATACATACCACATGTGTCTTGCACCAGTGCAAATCTGGCTGCATGGATTCACACATTCAGTTCTTGGTCTTTGACAGCTGTGGAAAAAACAGAACAGAACATAATACCAGTAGGCATACCAATCCTGAGTATATCCAGCTTTTAACTCTGACAAGTAGTCTCTGTAAGTGATACTTGCACATCTGTGGGGTGCCCCCAGTCCTACATTCCTTGATCCAATAGCAGAGGGTATCCCTCTTCCTCATACTGAGGTCTCTGTACCTTTGTACAATCCCTAGATTGTTCACCAGTGCGGGGATACCTGTAGCACTGGTCAGAGCCTGGCCCAGACTATTCCATGATTCTGATGATTTTGTGGTGGATCCTGTTTTTTTTTGGTCGTTTGCTTTTATTTGGTTCACATTTTTTTTGTTTTATTTGTTGTTTATTCCATTATTCTGCCTTGTAATCTGAGCTACGATAGTCCCTCTGCAACGACCTGGGCCCATATTCATTCACTAGAAGCCCAACAGACACTTTGGACTTTTGGACACCCCATCTTTGAGCAGAGAATATCAAAAACTCTCCAGGAATGCCTGCCATGCCTATCACAGATCAAGACCAATGTAGAATGCTATTTTCCCACCAATTGCAGGTATAGCACTTACTGAAAGTGTGCACTTTCTGGTTTTGTAACATTTGAAAGTGTTGCACAGCACTTACCATTGTGCAAACATGTTGCATGAGAATGCGCACTGCCAGGAAACGTGTTTGCATAATGGCCAATAGTATTAATTGAATGTATCTGGTGTATGTTTTTGGCTTTCTGGGTCCTGTCTGCTACCTGGGTCACCCATTCGGCTGGTTTGTGCACTGCTGCTCTACATATAAACAAGATGTGCATAGTCAAAGCTGATTGTGCTGAGTGGTTCGTCACGCAAACAGTGCCCCCTCCCCCCAAAAATGTTAAAAGTATACAAAATGGAGAATTAATTGAAATGTAGAAAATCAATCTATGACATACACAGTAGAAAATGTTAGTACACATGGGTTATGACTACATAGGTCTGGATCCCAATTCTCACTGCAATGCACCATCAGAAAACAGGAGGTCTTTTCCATCTTTGCCCCACAAACAATTGTGCAGCAAATACATGACATAATTTTTCACACAACAAAGTACAGCTGAATGTACACTGATATCAAGGCATGACCTGCTATTTGTAAATGTATTCTATGTAATATATTTGGATGTAAGTGCACTTTGTGATCATACAACCTGCTATGATTATTCTTTGCAAATATGCAACTGTTTCCTACCTTTCTGTGTTTCTTTGTCAGTCATCAGTTATCTGAAAAGTACTCAGAGACATGCAGTGTGTAAGCCAGTATATATCATTTACCTTAAAATGTGTGAGGATATTAACTGGGAACACTGTGTTATGCAGTTGTCATCAAATTAAAGACAGGTTGGATGGCACAAACAAGCCTAGACTGCTGCTTTTTTTTTGGGGAGTTGTGTTCCTGTCATGGCACATGCAAGAGAATAATGTTCATAGGTTCATAGGTAGGTACTAGGCTATTGGCCCAAGGGCCTATGTAAGACTATCCAACAAGATTCCCTGGCTTTCGTCACCCAGGAAACTTATTTTCCTGTGCCCCTGTTGAGCAGAGCCACAGAAGTGATCCCCGGGACAAATTTCCTATTTCCCATCCACTCATTAAGATTTTTCTTGAAGAGTGCTAATGAGGACCAATGCTTGACATAAATAGGTGGCTTGTTCCAGAGTATGGGAAGTTTCTGGGACAGAAATCTATCCCTCCAGCATGTTCTGTTTATTGTGATGACAAGGCTTAGGTCCCAAGAGCATGTATCTTGGAGGGGTTGGGATTTCTTTAGGTGCAGCATGTTCAACAGCTCTGGGTTTGACATAGCTTTGTATGTTAAGCAGAGATCACCTCAGAGTAGGCAATATGCTACAGAGTAATGCTGGATTTTTTTTGAGACGGTCAGCGTAGAGCATCTGTTTGAGTCCAGTAATTGTCTTCGTGAGGTACTTCTGTGGCCTTTCCAGCTGTTGCAGTTGTC
Source organism: Protopterus annectens (assembly GCF_019279795.1). Classification (NCBI taxonomy): domain Eukaryota; kingdom Metazoa; phylum Chordata; order Ceratodontiformes; family Protopteridae; genus Protopterus; species Protopterus annectens. The sequence goes on along the minus strand of NC_056745.1, from coordinate 1,429,347,497 downwards.
TTGTGAGGTACATTCCAAATGGAACATTGTACTCAATAATGGGTCTAATGAGAGCCAAGCAGAGGAGAACAATGACTTATTTTTTCCTAAATGAGAACCCATTCATGATAAGGTTTGTGATACTTTTATGTTCTTTTAAGAGGAGTGGACCCAGGCTGAGCTACTGTTATGGCACAAACAAGGATATGTTGCTGCTGTTGTTACTCTCCTTGTCTTGCACCCTGATGGTTTGATCTTGTGAGGGTGGGGATGCTGGAAACTACTATGTGTCTCATTACTTTTGAAATTCTCTCTGTTACGAGTTCCCATTACAAATGTATGATGCTAAACTGAAGCCATGCAGTGAACATCATTACTTTGGTGTGGTATCAATGTGTGAATCTTTGAGGCCTCTACTTGCTGATGGGCACATATAAGTCAGCACATATAAGTCAAATCACTCTCTGCTGTCACATGTGACATTAATTTCTGTACAAATCTCCCATCTTGTAGTTGCTTACTGTACCGAGTGATGAAATACAAAGATATGTTATAATATTATTATACAATACAGTACATGTGCAGGACTACCTTGTAAAAGCAGCTGTTGCTACAGCGTTAGTTCATGGATGACAGTGATGCAAGGAGTACATAGCCAATACATGGGGAGGTAAAGGTTGTGGCTCTGAGATGAGGCCAGCAGAGCTCACAGGGTTCCTTCATTATGTCCTTGTCCACCCTGTAGCACTTTACAATGTCAGTGTTGTGTATGTTGTGATAAGTTAAATGTGGCTTGAAAACTCTTCTCCATCTCGGCCTAGGCCTGTTGGCAGCAGCATTGCCTGCAGCCTGTAGCACATACAAATGGAGTTAAGCAGCAGGAGCTCCTAACATTCTCTGTTTGTGAGGACTTTCTGTGTCTGTACTCCACAACTTTTAAAATCAACAGGAAACAGAATGGAGTACAAATGGTTGCTTTATAACTTGTTGAATAGCTCCACCAGATTGGTTGATTAGCATCAGTGGCAGCTGGTGACTTCAACTCAAAGGGGGGCTGAAGTAGACAGCTGAATGGGTGGGGCCAATGGGAAGGGGTGTGGCCAAGTAGAAAGAGGCAGAGCTATGCTCAAAACTATAAAAACTGGGACTTTAATTAAATATGCTGCCCTGGGTGCCAAACCATAATTATGAGGGTCCAATCAAGACAAAATGAAGTGGAGAAGAAAAGAAATATTTCAATGCATTGGCTACAGGGCAACTTAATATCTAGATGGAAACAAAAAGGTTGTGAGGCATGAAAAAATACATTACTTTTTAAATACATTACTGAAATGTTAGTCAAAACATCTAGATGGAAACAAACAGGTTGTGAGGCATGAAAAAATAAATCACTTTTTAAATACATTACTGGAATGCCAGTCAAAATCAAGTATAAAAAACAAGCAGCACTCAACTCAAACCACTTCTCCTTGGACTGCAGTTCTAATTATAATTTATATTCATTTTTATAAAAGTACCAAGTAACATGCTGAAAGTATCAATCTCTATGATACCCCCACTTGTAAAAATGTTTCTTATCCAAAAAAAGACCTGCTGCCTGACAACAACAATCTACTTGTTTCATGGGAAAAACATGATCAAAGTAAAAAATGAACATCAAACAAGAAACAAGCTCAAGATAAATTGCTTAAAGGATTACTGCACAGGTTATGGACAACACGTGATAGATTGGCATTCTGTTTAGTTTATGGGTAAAGCCTGCAAAGATGACTGCAAGTCTCCAATACATGTAATGAGCTTCTGAAAATACTGTAATCCTGTCCTTTATTACAAATACTGTCATATGCATTTCAATATCTAAGGCTTATATGTTATCTAGTTATGTAAATATTCTCTGCATGGCAACAACAAAAAAGATTTCAATGCTAATTCTTTAACAATATGCTTATTAAAGCTTACTTGCATCTTACAGTCTCAGACAAGCTTACCTGATGGTCATTAAAGCATTGCTACTTAAACACAGATCAACAGGCACTGCAACAACATGGATTTTCTGAATAATAAGAAGCATAAATCAACAGTATAAAAATATGACAGAAAACCGGAGCATTCAGCAAAATCAAGGACAGATGAAAAGCCACTGTAGTACTTATGTCTACCTTGGATGGGGGGATAGTCCCCACACTTACACTGCATAACTGCTCCTTGCCTTGCTTGGACACATCCAGACTCACTACATGGGGGAATGGGGTACAAGAAGTATGCAACAATTTGAAATGTCTCATGCTGACTGTGATGGCCCTGACACATTTGTCATACCTCTCTACCTCAGAGCAAGAATCTGGACAAAGCCATAAAAAGAAGTGGGACAAACACCCAAAAAGAAGGAACATTTTTAAATATTATAAACGTAGAAAGATAATACAATAGTAGGTCTTGCATAAGTATGAATTTTCTGAAGGATTTAAAATCTGAAACTCAAATGTCTGTCATTATTTTCTAACTTCAACCTTTAATGAGTTGCCACTAATTTGCCAGAAAACCACAATTTTATAAAAAACGGAACAAGAATGTGATGCAAAAATATAAAATAGCCACACAATACAGCTAGGAGCCTGTCAAAGAAGGGACACTTTTTTAATATTACTACTGTTAATTTGAGCAGCTGACAAAATAAGAGAATCTACATGCATTTCTGAAATAAAAGTAATCTATAACTCTGATCATTACAAGTATTTATTAATTGTAAACCCTCCACATTTTCTTCCAAAATTGCCATTTTGTGGAGGGATTATTAGGGGGAGAGCAGCATTTTGAGTCAAAATCTGAGACACTTGAGAGGTTTGGATATACCTAATTCTATAAAGCGATTTATTTGTGCATACTTCTCAACCTCTTCTTCTTTCGGCTTTTCCCGGTTAGGGGTCGCCACAGCGGAACTCTGGTCCGCTAATGATTGGCAGTCGATTTCTATGGTGCTGAGGTGCCAGCCCGATGCTCAACCTTCAAAGAAGGAGCAACCATTCACGCATGTCTTTCGAACGTCACTCAACCGCAGGGAGGACATGCAGACTCCACACAGAAGGCGCTCCAGCCAAGAATCGAACAGGAGAACCTCTTGCTGTGATGCAACAATGCTACCTCTGTACCACTGTGGCTTCGTACCTCTCAACCTCTAAATGCAGGAAATCTGGACAAGGCCAAATATATTGGGGGAACAAACAAACAGTACTAAAAATTGCTCTTGTATAAACTTAGACAGTTGATATAATAACAGGTCTTGCTTCAGCATGCATTTTTCTGAAGGTTATGAAGTCTGAAACTCAATGTCTGTCATTATTTAGTGACTTAATTCCTAAGTGATTTGCCAGAAAACCACAAATTTTATAAGGAACAGACCAAAAATAAGAAGCAAAAATCTATTCATTTTGTGAAAATCTGGACAGTTGAGAGGTATCGTTCAGTCGGGGCTATCTTCGAGTTTGCTGTCCTTCACCCCTCAATAAATCATGGCCAAATGAGACCTCTCCCCTGCAGCCATTCCAATGTCCCACTACTTGGCTATTTCACCCCATTTACCATAAACACTGTAATGTACATACTGCTTTACTTCTATGATGATTTAGACATCTGCTAAACAAAGCAATGTAGACTCACAATGGAAATAGACTTAGAATTAAAACTTCTCTGCCTTGAAACTCACATTCATTGAAACCCACATGCAAAGAAAATACATCTGGCCAGTGACAGATAAAGATTAACTTTGGGCTGTTTTCAAATCATAGGCCCCTTGCACATGAAACATACATGTGTCCTTTGATACACCTTCCTGATTGTATTAAATTATAATACAGCACACGTGTTAGGGAGCATTTTAAATGTATTGTTTTGAACATTTTTCCAGTAAACAAGGAAACAAAATGCATGCACCAATAATGAGAAAACTGCCCAATTCATTTCCATCATAAAAGTCTACTTAGACTTCTACAATCCACCAGTATGAGTAAATATGCACAATCTTTGCAGAAGTAAAAGTCATCTAAATAATTCCACATTAAAGAGATCTGTAATTAATGAAGAGGTTGCTGCTAGCAAACTTTATATTTCACTGTTTCATCTACAAATAAAGTGCCTGTTACCCTTGAGGAATAAATTGCCTATGCTACATTAAAAAATGATAAGCTAGTAATATTGCAATAGGGAATGGATGGCAAACTGATAACAGGTTCATAGTTACTAGGTATCTCTGCCAAAGCGGATATTCAAAGGACTGCAGCATCCACCCCCTTTAAACCTACAACACAGTACAGTATCAACAATGCATCAACATAATGTGGGAGTAGAACCCACAGCCTTCTGCATCAAAAGCAAATATTCAACCTGTTATGCTATTACCTGTGCAAGCAGACTCAGCATAAGCAGCACTACACTTCTCTTCCCCTGAAGCTCTCAGCTCCTTATAAAATCCACTTGACACTCAACTTTGTCTCTCAACTTTGCAGCACAAGAAATCTGGAAAAAGCCAAAAGTTATTGGGGGGGGGGGCAAAAGCCCAAAAACCAGGGACACATTTTTAACATTGTTTGTATAATCTTGGAAAGTTGCTAGAATAAAATGTTGTGTTACAGCCATGCATTTCACTGCCAACTCTTGAACCCAGGACCCTATGCAATACAGTCAAAGCAATATACCAATATGCCATTTCAGCTGTTTCTTGAAAGGCAGGAAGACTGAAACTTAAATGGATATTATTTAGCGAATTCAGTTCTCAGCATAGCTCTCAACCATTTAGCACAAAACTCCTGGACAAAGCCAATAATGGGAGAATACAGTCCCCAAACATTCAGTGAATTCAGTTCTCACCATAGCTCTCAACCTCTCAACATAAAAAACCTGGACAAAGCCAGTAATGGGGGAATACAGCTCCAAAATAGGGAGAAATTTAAAATATTGATCTTATAAACTTAGAAAATTGCTAGAATAAAAGGTTTTGTGTTAACATGCATTTTCTAAAGAATATGAAGTCTGAAATTCAAATGGCTGTCATTACTTAGTGAATTCAATCCTTCACTGATTACAAAAATCCAGAAAACCACAGATTTTATGAGGAACAGAACAGAACAAAAATATGAGGCAACAATCTGGACAGTTCTCACAAGTGGTGGTGGGTAGGGAATTCAGGCTCTTGCTACAGGGTTGGAGCCTGAGTAACTCTAGCCACCAGGTATATTTAACTGGGGCATTTCACACACACACACACACACACACACACACACACACACACACACACACACACACACACACACACACACACACACACACACACACACACACACACACAAAACCTTGCAGCAGCTTTGTTCATTCCAAATCACACTAAATAATGAACTTATTCCTGGTGGAGATGAATATTCCCTTGCAGCAGCTTCATTCCAAATCACACACAAAATAACAAACCTTGCCAAGAGAGAACCAATCAGTAGCCATCCATGTCATGTATTTGACTGCAGATCCCGTTCCACATTCTGTGGTCCTCTGGGCATCTGTACACTGATGCTTTCTCTTCTTAATCCGGACTGGTTTAACAGTACTCGGGGCTTACAGAAACTAGTCGCCGAGCATGCATGGGCAGTAGCGCAGTTCTGGGACTTTTAACAGCGAATCAGTCAGACTCGCAGCTATGCTATTTTACAAAATTCTTTTTTTCTTTTTACATCTGGGGAGGCTGCAGTCCTGCAGTCTGATAGCATGAGCCACCCCTGATTAGCATGCAGTTCAGCTGCTTTTGCTGTAATTAGTATCTATGAAATAGAGGCTATGACAGATGAAATCCATTAATAATCTACTGCATTATAAAAAGTTAGCCAATCTGATGGTGAGCACACTTGCTCCATGTTTGCAGGACTTCAAAAAAATATTTCCAAAGATATCTTTACAGAGGAGTAGTGAACTCCACCAGGTATGCTGTTATTTTGTTACCTACATAATGCATATGCTGGAATATATTAATGAATGAAGCAAAGCATTTCATCTGTGTGCATTAATTAGAAGTGAACTGATGGCATGGCCATGTTTGTCAAGTCATTTCACAGATACAAATGATTGACAAAATACTAAAAATAGGAAGCTGTGTGATACATATGAACAAATGTTCAGGAACAGGTCTTTTGAATGCGTGTTTGTTTGTATCAAGCTGAATTGAGGTGGGCTACCAGCCACAATTCTGAGCTGAGATACCAGATGACTAGAGGCTTCTGAGCTACCAAAAAAACACAAGTAGCTTGTTTTTTGCTTATTTATACTATTTACTGCACTTTTTATTGCCTAACACCTACTTTTATACTGTATTCATATATTGTGTACTAAACTACACTGTTGTACTACAATTATCTGCATTACGTCTTCTTCTTCTTTCGGCTTTTCCTGGTCAGGGGTCGCTACAGCAGATCACCTGTCCGCTCATGATTGGCAGTGGAGTTTTACGGTGTTGAGTTGCCAGCCCGACGCCCAACCTTCCACAGAAGGCACACGCATGCACACACTCACACCCAGGGCAAATTTAGTGTCCAATCCACCTACAGCATGTCTTTGGGATATGGGAGGAAACCGGAGCACCTGGAGGAAACCCACACGACCACAGGGAGGACATGCAGACTCTGCACAGAAGGCATCCCAGCCGAGGATTGAACCAGAGAACCTCTTGCTGTGAGGTGGCAACGCTTACCGCTGCACTACCATGGCCACCCAATTATCTGCATTACTATGCCTGTTAAATCAAATTTTATTGCTGTTTTTGCTATTTTCATTGTTTGTTAAGTATTTACTGGTATTTTTGACTATTTTAAAGTGATATATTCTACTTGTTCTGTTTTTTTCTGCAAAGTGGTGTTTAAATAACTGATCTGTTAGCTGTTTAAAACACTCTTTAGAGTCTTCTTTCTGATTTTCTGAGATATTAAACTTTTTTTAGTGCCTCACTGCTATTTTTTCTGCTGTGTTAAACATTCTCTAGTGTTTCCCACTGAAACTAGGGTAGATGATAACTGTAGCATAGTCCAGATACAGGTTTGTTGCATCTGAGTCTGTTTCTAGTGGTTGATTGTTCTGAGCTCATTTTCCAGGCCATCTTGGATTGGAAGGGGCCTATCTGTACTTTACTGAGAGGATTGTACTGATGGGTCCTGTCTAGTAAAAGGATGTCAGTCTAGGACTTGGAATAAGCATCCTCATTGGTCCTTTTGAAACTTTTTAAAGTTTTCTTTTAAGTTTTTAGTTTCTGGTATTTAGGCCCTGTATTTGAGCAGGTTTCTGTTTGTTTTGTGCATTGCACAGTGCTGTGCACTGCTGCGCAATTGTGTGCCAAAGCTGGACAGTTAAATTCAACAAATTATTCCTTAGATACAACTGTAGCACACTAGTGTAGCCCCTATCCATAGTGCTTTCCCAGTCAAAGAAATACTGCTAGTGAGCTGTAACCAATTAAACCATGAGAAAAAAAAAACAAAACAAAACAATCCAGGCAGAAATATCCATCCACTGAGCTTATCCGTGATTGATTCTGAAAAGCCACTCCTAGTGACAACAGTCTTCAACCTAGCATTATGGACAGTCGGACTACTCTTGTTTCTTCTGCCAGTCTTGTTGACTTGGGTCTCTTGAGGCAGTGTAGTAATTGCCTCATGTACACCAACAACCCTCCTCTAATAACTCACTCTAGTACAGAGCGTGAAAGATGTATCTTTAATCCATACTCTCTCGCACTCAGAACAGTAAGATGGAAAAGGTTGTCAACTCACCCACCCCTACATATTCACATAGTACCACTACTCCTACACTTAGTGTGCATCAAATACAAAAATCTACATATGTGGAGGTTCTCTCAAAAAACTTACTGAAACACCAGAGACCTCCAAAACACAAGACTGCTACAACTAACACAGTCCCCACAGCACCCATGACATATAAGAACACCAGTGTCTCACTCACCAAGCCAGTGAGGCATAACACTCAAAAAACAAATGTTCTTGTAATTGGAGACTCAATAGTGAGACACACGGGTGTCCCACTCACCAGTTTGGACAAAGAGAAAGTCATGGTCAGCTGCCTGTCCAATGCCAGGATTTGTCAGATCATGCATGCACTCAGGTCTCTAAACAACAAATACCATTATGACTGTGTCATAGTTCATGTTGATGTGAACGACCTGAGATGTACCTCCATTGGACTATATGAAGAGAGACATGATTGGGCTCTCTGAGTATATGTCTTAGACAAGTATGTCCCTAGCCTTGAACAGCATACTACCCTCACCTAGAATGATGCCACAATATAAACAAAAATGATTGATTTCAATAACTGGCTTAGTTTTTGGTGTAATTCAAAGGGGTCCAATTCCTGTCTACCTGGGAAGCCATGGTTAACAAACCTCATTGCTTTGCCAGAGACGGTTTGTACCTGGCACCTCTAGGCTTTTGGATGCTGGCAAAGGCTCTTGCCTCCCCCATAATGCCTTTTTTAGGCAATGTCTTGAAAACAACATTGCTGACATGAAACTAGCCAATCAGAATAAAATAAGGGTCATGTTATTAAATGCTAGGAGCTTAAACCAAAAATTGCACTCCCTGGAAGCATTTCTATCATTAGAAGATGTAGACATCTGTGTAGTCACAGAAACTTGGTTCAAGACTTCAGAAAGTACCCCAGCCTTGCAAGGCTACAATGACTTCTACACCTTTGGACCACAAAATGAATGTGTGAAAATCAAAGCAGATGATGTTTCAATCTATATTAGAGATTAATTTACCTCCCGTCTAGTTAAACTGGACAATTCCATGGAGTTACTTTGATCCCAGGTTATGATGGGTAAGACCCTCATTCAAGTCATAGCCAGTTATAGATCTCCCTCCATGGGTCACAACGCCCACGAAGCCTACTTGACCAAACTGGAAATAATCCAAATTTTACCAAACACACTGGTTATGGGGGATTTCAATTATCCCACCATGAACTGGGAAACCTACAGTAGCCCTAACCGCTAGATAAAAGTTCCTTGACTTTGTTAATTTAAATGCCCTGGAACAAATTGTTCATACCCTGACAAGAGTAACAAATATTCTAGATCTAGTCCTCACCAACATGTCAAACAGATGCACTGCCACAACTGACAGACCCTCATTAGTTAAAGTTGACAACAAATCAGTCACCTTCAAGCTGGCACTAACACCAGAACTCACAAAGGGTGTAATCAGACTAAATAACTTCACCAAGGTAAAATATACCCTCCTAGGTGAGAGTATAAATGTTTTACAAGCCCCATCCCAAGCTGGAAGTGGTAACTATGCTGAAGATTACACTAAAGCCCTGTACAATCGCTTGCATAAGTGTATAAACTCAGCTGTACCAGAAATAATGAAAGCCAGAGCCCTAAGTAAAAACAAGCTGCCAAGGTGAACATCCGTCATCAACAAACTTTACAATAAACACAAAATGTTGCTGTTTAAGAAAACAAATGCAAGGCCCCAACAGTGGAAAAGCACCCTCCTCACCTCAACAGGCAAATAAGACAACTTGTCAAATTCTCTAAGGGCTCTTTTGAGAGAAACTTAGCAAGTACAGCCATTGATAACCATAAGTCTTTTTAAATCTATGTACATAGCTTAAAAGGCAGGACCAAATAATGTGCAGACAACACAGATATAGCAAACCTGCTATAGGATAGGTTTGGCAAAACATTTTACTCCCTTATCTCCTCCTAACTTATCACAAACCTTCCCCCAAACTCCCCCCTACCCTACATATCTGAAGGGCAGGTTTTCAAAGCCTTGTCTAAGGCAAAAAACAATCTGTGGGATCAGATGACATCCCAGGCTGTCTTGTAACAGGCTAAAACATGAACTAGCATCACCATTAAGTACCCTTTTCAATCATAGCCTGTTCACAGGCTTTGTTCCTGTTGAATGGAGCAACAGTTATTCCCCTCCACAAAGGTGGCCTAGGAACAGACCTGGGGAATTACACACCCATAAATAAATCTGACCAGCCTCATCTGTAAGATCTTGGAATGTATCATCATGGGCCTCATAAATAAAGACATAAGTGACCTCCAAATCCTGGAGCGTACCCAATTCAGCTTCATCAAGGGCAGATTCTGCCTGTTGAATCTGGTGGATTTCTTTGAAAATGTGACCAGGCCCAACAACGAGGGCAAATCTGCGCATACAGCATACCTCGACTTGACAAAAGTTTTTAACACAATCCCACATTCAGGCATTACTGATAAACTTAGCAAACTGAATGCAGCTCCCTTCGTTGTAAGATGGGTTGCCAACTGGCTCACAAACTGGACACTCACTATCAAAGTGGGTGACTCCAGAACAACCAGCAGACCTGTTGCCAGTGGGGTACCACAGGGGTCAGTGCTTTGCCCCCTACTATTTGATATATACTTCTCAGAAGTTCAGGTCAAAACTAAGGGGTTGTGGCTGACCAGGTTTGCAGATGACTGCAAACTAAGTGCAATCACTGGATCCCCAAATGATGTCAGTATACTCTAAGATGGTCTCACACAGACCAGTGACTGGTGTATTAGTCATGGTCTCAAACTGAATGCATAGACATGTATCATCATTGTCTTCAGCACAAACAATGTGCCTTCACACTATCAAATCAACAACAATACCCAAAAGACCCATGTTGTGGTAAGGGACCTGTGAAAACAAGATGACTGTGTCGATAACTTCGACCACCATGTGTCTCCTATAGTAAGGAAGGCTTTTTATGTATCACACTTGATTAGTAAAGGCATTGCCTCAAGAGCAAAAGAGGTTATAACCTCCTCTATACTCAGCACTTACCCAGCCCTTAATTGAGTACAACGCCCTGTTCGGCATATAGCATACAAAGCACCTGCAGCAATTGGAGAGAACTCAGAGGTTTCTAACAAAGAAGATCATGTGGCACCAGCATGTGCCTTACACAGACCGACTAAAGTCTCTGTCACTATACTCCAGATCATATAGACTACTTAGGGGAGACTTATGCCTGACCTACAGAGCAATCCAAGACCCAAACCTAATGAACTTGCTGCATATCTGTAAACCAAATGGGATTAGGACTACCCATTCCAGGGACCTAAATATGGCCTCCAACTTAAATAGGACATGCTGGAGGGACAGATTTATCTCCCAGTGACTGCTGTGTCTAGGGAAGAGGTTACCAATTCATAGGAGACAGAGCACCTCTATAACACTGTTCAAGAGGAACCTGGACGAGTGCCTGGGGCACCATAAATTCTTACCAGGGATAGTGCCCACAACCCTCCTGGACATGGGCAGTCATCACTAAATGCAGTCCTGGGTACTGACTAGCATTTCTATGGTATTACATTGGGATGAAATGGCTAGACTTAAAATGACCTCCAGTTTGATAGCCCAGTAATATCTTATGATCCTATTTCAAATGAGTTTTATTACCAAAATGGTTCATGTGCCTGTTCTTTAGTTGGTGGGGGGAGCAAAGAGAAGGTACTGTTATGTCACAAACTAGAATGGACTGTTCTTTTGGGGGAGCACAGTAGAGTAACTGCTATGGCACATACAAGGATATGTTGCTCCTGCTACACTCCTTGTTTTGCATCCTGCCAGTTGTTAGTATTTCACATCTGTAGTATGTTTTATGTTTTTCAGGGGGTACAAATGACTGCCCACCTTTACTGTTCCAGCTGATAACAGTTACTTTGTAGTTATATGATACTTATGTGTATTATCATTCTGTTGTCTTTTAGAACCGAAAATGTCATTGAGGTGCAGACTCCCCCCCCCTTTCAGTGAGACCAAGAATACTATTATTGTGGATGCTGTCCATCAACATGCCACTTTTCTTCTCAGAAGGGGTCATTTCAATATGCCAGAAAGGCTGAGACTATGCCAGTAGATTGTTGCAAACATAAATGCAATGGGCTGCCATGGCCGTACTTATGAGCAGGTACACCACGGGGTCACTGACATGTTAATATCTGCATGGAGGTATGCAGCTGCAGTTGCCTGAGACTAGAAGGTAACCAGTAGTGAGCCTGCTGCAGAACCACTTCTCACTCCCAATGAGGAATTAGTGGTGAATCTTCTACAACAGGACAACTCACAGCAGAGTGGCCCACAATATGTGATTGATGTGGATGGCCCTCCTTCTCAGTCTCAGGAAGAGCTTACAGATAGGCCGTTATATGACCAGCTGAATACTGTTATATAGTACAACAACTGAAACAAAAGTTACTTCTGTGTCACATGTGTTTTTTTTTTGGGGGGGGGGGATTGAAGATTAGTACAGTGATAAGTTTGAAGCTCAATTTGGAGTTGTCAGCCACTTTCTTGTTTAATTAACACTTAATGCAGATTCAGAGAAGCACATGTGGTAACCCCTGTTTTACTGTTAAATGTGATATGTTGGCTTACCTCTTGCTTAACTTATTTCAGGACCATCAGGAATACAACAATGTATGCCACCTGCAGATGGTAAGTGAAATAAAGTTATTACAGTTTTGGAGATCAATTTCTAGAAATATAATGTGTCATTTTAGGCCTGCTGTGTGTATTGCTGTACTGTCTCTAATAGTGGTAGCACTGTTAGTTGTTTAGCATATATTGCACCATAGTAGTGCAGGTATTAATGTATGCCTGTGAATGTGCCTTTTTATCACAGATGATCATGGCAGTGGGAGTGTGGGCCCTGTGCCACCTGATGTCAATGTCTCAGTAGACACTGATGATGATGGTGGCAAAACTAAGGCATAGTTGGGTGGGGTGCAGAGGTTGAATCGGACACAGAGGTTGACATCCAGCCACCACCTTCTTTTTCCCTGGACGCAGCCAGTAGGCCTTTGCCTACCCAGTCCACTGAGGTTGCAGATGGAGAACAGTTGGAGGGTGATGACATTCAGAAGGGAAGCGTGGCTACTGCAGCTTCAATGCCTGTTCAGTCTGGCCATAGCCAAAGTGTTGGTACGGTGCCATGCAGAAGGGCTAATAGGGGTGCTCAAAGGGGGCCTGCTATCCCTCCTCCACCTGGTGCAGGTGTCTCTTTCCATGTCACAAAACATATGTTTATGGTCATCATGGAGGCACAGACACATTCAGAAAGTCACTCCAGACCAATGCTCAGGGTTGTGGATATGGCACAGTCTGACATACATGACTGCCTCCACTCTGTCGCAGATTCCCTGGATCGGATGAATGACACATTAAAACAAGGGGTGTCTGTGATGGACTTAGGGGTGTCTGTCATGGAACGAGCAGTATCTGTGATGGAATGCCTGCTGGGAGGGGAATGGCATCCTTGTATGTGTAGGTCAGCCACAACATCTGCTGATAGCCAATGTGGCCATTCCTGATCATGGTCCCATAATGGTAGTACTTCCACTGGTAAATTGATGAGTATGCTGTCCACACCCAGACATGGCAGGCCATGGAGTCATGGTCCTGGGGGTTCCCATGAAGGGAGCACATCCAGCAGACATTGGTCATGCTCAGGTAGCAGCACGGCATCTGACCTTGGGAGAAGAGGTGCCAGTGCAGCTCCTGGCAGAGACAGATCTTTTGGATGTGTAGGCTTCTGCAAGTATGAAAAGAGTAGCAAGTCATGCCATTGGAGAAGTAACTGTAGGATAGCACATCTACTCTGCTCAGTAGAGACACACACGTACCCAGTTGACTGCAGTTAAAACTAAACCCGTACCTAAGTACACAGACTATAGAACATAGCACTCTACACAAGTGCTATAGCACAAGTCTGACGTTTACATGTCTACAGGTCAACTTATACCAAATGACATCAGCAGTGCGTGCTGGAGAGAAGAAGGTGGAAGGTCTGTGCAGGTAGGTGCAGATATCAAAATACTGGGAAGCCATGTCATTCAAGAAGTAACTGTAGGATAACACATCTACTCTGCTGAGTAGAGACATACACACACACACATACACACACACACACACACACACACACACACACACACACACACACACACACACACACACACACACACGCACACACACACACACAAACACACTTGACTGTAGTAAGAACATAAGCCCTACCTCTGTAAGTTTCACAGATTATAGAACACAGTAGCCTATGCCAGCACCATGGCACAAGTCTGACTTTTACATGTCTGCAGATCCACTCATAGTGGATGACATCAGCAGTTCATGTTTGAGAGAAGGTGAGAGGCCTGCCTGACATGGATTTGTAAGCAGGTGTAAGTATCAAAATACTGTGACACACACACACACACACACAGCTGACAGCAGTGAGAATAGAACCCCTACCCATCTAAGTGTACAGACTACAGAACACAGTACTTTATGCAAGTGCCATGGCACAAATCTGACTTTTACATGGATGTGGGTGAACTTATGGTAGATGACATCAGCAAGCCATGTGAGGGACAACAGGTTGTGAGATCTGCATAGGCACATAGATTCATAGGTTCATATGAGGCCAGTAGCCTAACTATAGACTGCATCCTAGGTGTGTAGAAGCCTAGCTGTGGAAAAACACAAGTACCCTTATTGAACATAGTTGGATATTTGAGTTTAGGAGAGCAAGGTTGTCAGCACTACTGACTGGCCCTGCCCATGAGGGAGCACAGAACATTATATACTACACATTGTAGTGTGGTTGATATATGTGTGTTAAAAATACTGAGCTCCCAGGGTTGTATTGCTTGGAGGGGGGGGCAACACATATATGTATTGTGAATATATGACGTATACTAAGAATGTGCCCTGAATTTGTAATGTTTAAACATGTAGTTTTATGTCATACAAAGGAAATGGACAATAAACACCAATAAGAAAGCATCATATATACAGTTTCATAGCGCAGTGAGAAGCAGATTTGTGTTGTAATTAACAGAGTGTACATGCATGCAAGTTATGCCTGTGTTAAATAAATTTGTTAGAATTGGACTGTAAAAATCATTGAGTTATTCAAAAACAACGTCAATCAATAACAAACAATAATGCAGGAGAACTCAAGTATCTTAAAGCTCTAATGTACATTAGGAGGCAAAAAACCATACACAAAGTTGTATAGAATTTTGACTGGTTTATTCATACAGTGTTTGCCATTTTATATCATTTACAATCAGCTTTTGCCCACCTCACTGACGTGGTCAGTGACAGGGTCTTTACATCATAGTAACTTAGTAAAAAGTGCTGACATTGTGTTTTTCAAAGAAGTCTTTTTCCCATGAGAATGTTACAGCCTTGCAAACACCTGGTCAGTCACGATGACCTCCTGAGGATGTAGCCAATTCAAGGTTCTCTGATTAGTTCAATACAATAGATGTATGTCTTCTTTAATGCCTCTCTTTGTCTTCCTCGTTTCAGCTGCACTATCAGAGATAGTGCGACAAGGCTACTCTCCTGGTGGAGGCAGGAAAGAGGATACACATGCGAACAGATTTATTATTTTCTAACTTTGCAAAATAATCTTTACTTGAAAGACATGAGCCAGGCTGTGTTTGCAAGCTGCCAAGGTCAAATTTCTGATTACACTGCAGCTTGTGCTTCAAGCAATAATATGCAGGTTTATTTCTACTATTATTCTAGTAAGACAGAATTAAATGCATTACATAAACTTTGTTCTCTATTATGGATTTAAGTACATTTATTCCTAACTAAAGCACACATTTCTCTATATATTTGATCACACAACTTATATATGTTTGAATGTTTAAATACACATCTTCCTAAGCAGCACACATTGTAAATATATTTTTCTAGGCTGCATGTATGTAAATATATTTTCTAAGCAGCATGTATAGATTTTTCTAACATTCTCCTCCTGTTAATGCATTTAATGCTATTTGAAACATAAACAGTATTATTTCATTTCTTAGCCTTTTCCTTTCAAGGACTCTCAGCTAAGTAAGTCATTTGTTTTATATTTCAGATAGACTTTCACTTGGTATCAACAAATTCAATTCCATATCTTGGTACATAGTTTTAGTCACTGATACATCAACTAAGTCTTTAACTAATTTTTTCACACAGGGTATCCCGCAGCAGACACATGCTCCAATTATGAGCAGTACCACACAAATTGCAATCAGAATGTTCAATAGGATGGAACCCCACCCCCCCAAACAGATTCTGGAAAAAGTCCGTCAGTGGGTTTGGGCCTGGTTTAGTCATTGCTGATACTTGCTGAATTACCTCTAGGTGGTCATTGATTTCATGTTGGTTGTCTGGAATGTACGCACAGCATTTTTCTTCGTGTACCACCTCTTGCTGCTAGGGTGAAGTAAAGAGCCATTCGATTTTGTAGCACAACAGTTTTTATTGCATTCAGTTCATTAGTCACCAATTCTAGGGTGGAAAAAGTTGCATTGCTCATGACTTTTGACAGCTTCCTCAGCTCCCAGATCGATTTGACTGCTCCATAGGCTGGTGGCATTCCTGCCCTGGATATAACACTGTTGCCCAAGTTTATATGAGTCAATTTACTTTTGTCTTTTACTGAATTATGGCCTTTTCAACCAGCTTCGATTTTACCAACTGGATTCACAGGGTTTTTTTCTCACTGGACCTTCAGATTCTCGAGCTGTTTTCCTTAAGTCAGATTTTACCCAAAGGTAATTCTGCAGTATGTCTTATTGCTGAAACCAGATAACCCAAAAAACAACTGCCGGACCAATTCTCAGGTAACCATTTATATGCCTTTTTCCCACAAATAAAATCATTACTTTGGTACTGATACGTGTTATCCCTGCATGAAACATGTTTTTCATTCTTAATAGACAATTGCTTAGTTAAGACTGGATTGTCACATACTGCATTTAATGTAGTTTTCATTGAACTCAGATATGAATCATGGTTAGTATTACAAACAGTACCCCCACTTTGACTTTAATGTAACATTTATAAGACATTGTTATATTACCATTACTCCAGCCCACCTGGAGGGTATTACTTTTGTAGAGACATACAACTCCTTTTGTGTGAACAGGTAAAAATAAAGCAATTTTGTCCTGTGATCTCACAGTTTCTGTATAAAAAACTTTCCAAAGTCTCATTTTATCCCCAGAGGGACAGAGGACCTTAAAGTCTATTATATGTTGTTGGTATAGCTGTACAAACTCAGCAATTTGAAATGTGCATAGTTTCTGTATACACTTGCTTCATGGCCAGGTACGTGTTAAAGTTTGGATGCCAGTCTATAAACAGTTCATCACGTCTTTTCACTTTCACTTGTGTGGTTGAGTGCAGGAAAACCACAATAAGAGAAAAATTGTCACACTTATAGTTAACAAATACATAGTTAAAATAATTATGCAATAGTTCTTGGGTTGCTCTGCTTTTTTGTCTTCTTTACTCTTGGCCATTTTGCCCTTGTGTATCAGTCACAAAGTTTTTATTCAGCTGAAAGTTCTTTTGTCTGAAAAAGAGTTAAACTGCAAAACAGATTTATTCATAACAGTTTCTTTATTTAATTAGCTAGTGAACTGTCAGCCTCCAGCCCTGCAGGCATGAGAGCTTTTTACTGAGGCACATAATATGCCCTTCCAAATACTACTTTAAAGGGATCAAACCCTTTACATTTGTTACTATTTTCATGCTCAGCAATGCTAGAGGTAAACAGTAAATCCAATTCTTCTGAGTCTTACTCATCAACTTTCTTAACTTGTTTTTTTTTTTTTTTTAAATCCCATTGTACCTCTCCACCAGTCCTGCTGACTGTGGGTGGTAAGCACAGTGATTTCTTAAGGAAAAGCTTCTACCCATTTTGAAAACATATCTATGATCACTAAACAGTATTTCTTTCCTTCACATTTATTCAACTTCTATGAAGTCCATACAAATAGTATGGAATGGATATGGTGGTGTAGGAAACTCCCTTGCTTGTTTTTAAATGCTCCTTGTGCATGGTGCTTGTTACAAGTATGACAAGCTGCACAAAATTTTATTGTATAATTTATGTATCCATATGTTTGGAATATTTTATTTACTAACTGTACCATCCCCTGTTGAGACATGGCTCTGCCCATGGCTCAACAAAGCTGCATCTCTAAATAAATTAGACGGTAATATTGTTTTTTTCCCTTTGGAAATGTACAGTCCATTCTTAAAAATTGCACCTTGTTTTACCCAGTTTTGTTTTTCTGCTGTTGTAGTAAGCATTTGCATTGTTTTTAACATGTCTAAATCTAAAATCTCAAAGGGCTGTAATTTTTTATTAAAAATAAAGTTCCTGAGTCTGAGGCTGCTTGCTTTGCAGCTGCATCAGCTCGTGCATTACCTTTGAAATCTTATCCTGTTGTTTTGTATGAGCTACACATTTACAAATAGCTACTTTGGTAGGCAACTGAATAGATTCTAATAGCTCCAAAATAAATTGCGCATGATTAATAGGTTTTTCACTGGATGTAATCATCCCTTTATTTTCTTTATTATTGTGCAAACACATGCACTGTAGAAAAAGCATACTGATTATCAGTATATATGTTTACTTTTTTTGCCTTTACTAAAATACATGCTCCTGTCAAAATTACCAGTTCTGCTGCTTGAGCATACAAGTTGTGTGGCAAAGTTTGTGCTTCTAAATTTTTAGTGTCTGTAACTACTGCATACCCCACCAGATTTTTCCCTGTAGGACCCCTTCTGCATGAGCCATTCACGTAATATGTCACCTCAGCATTATTCAAGGGCATATTTGTAAGATCTTGTCTAGGTAAAGCTAACTGTTTATATGAGGTTGACTCAGCAGTATGGTCATACATGAAAGATGTCTAGCAGGAGAAAGGTATGCAACTTTTTCTTGTGGCAGAATTATTGCAACTGCATGAGGCATTCTCAATGTGAGAGGGTGGAATAACACCATTGAGGCTGAAGCCTGTACTGCCATTGCTGCTGCAACTACTGCTTGTACACAGTGAGGCAAAGATTGCACCACTGGGTCTAACTGTAATGAATAGTAAGCTATGGGGCATTGCTTATCCCCATGTTGTTGCTTTAATACTGATGTCATGTACCATTGCTTACAATCTATGGTCTAAAAAAAACGTTTGTGATAACTTGGAAGTCTTAAAACTAATGAAGAAGCTATTAACTGCTTCAACCTGCAGAAAGCCATTTCTGCTTTTGTTTTCCATTGTAAAATAATTTGGTACCCAGTTCCAACAAAAATTAGTTGTACCTAAGAAAAGACATTATTTCTTTTTTAGTTGTTGGTTTGGGTGCTTGCAAAATTGCTGTTTTTTCCTCTTTTCTCTTTCCCACTATCTAGTATTTTACCTTTATTGAATATTACATATCCCAGGTATCTAACCTGTGTTTTTTTTCCCAAAGTTGTAACTTACTTTTGTTTACTTTGTGTCCTTGTATTACTAAAAATTTTAACAATGCTACTGTATTCACCCTGCACTGCTGCTGGGTGCTGTTAGCAAGATGTCATTTACATAAAGTAAAATTTGACTACTTTTTGGTGGGGTAGACCCTGCCAGATTGCTAGCCATTTTTTTTGTGCAAATATTATTGGGCTCTCACAATATCCCTGTGGTAGTCGAGTGTATGTATACCTTTACCCTGAAATGTGAATGCAAACCAATATTGACTATTAGGATGTATAGGTATTGAAAAGAAAGCATTGCTTATATCTACCACAGTAAAATACTTCTGTTGTGGCTTTAAATCATTTAACAAGGTATGTGGGTCTGGCACCGTGGGTGCTTTAGGTATTACTGCATTATTTACAGCTTATAAATCTTGTACCATCTGCCATTCCCCGTTTACTTTTTTTTTAACAGGAAATAGGGGTGTATCACATGGTGAATCAGGAGATTCTACCAGTACTCCTTTTTTGAGTAATGCTGCTTATTATAGGCTTAATTTTTACTTTTGCATTCTTTTCCAAAATGTATTGTTTTTTCTGTGGTTTAAAAAGCTGTCTTTGGGGTAATTGTAACTGGTCCTGCTGCTTGAATAAGCCCTACATTTAACTTGCCTGTTGACCACAGAGTTGTTGGAATTTTACACAAGGCCTTTTCTTTTCTTTTAATAATGCTAATCAGCTGTCCTTACTAGATTGCAAGTGTACAGCTGTATGTGTCTGTGTCAACCAATTCAGTTTTGTTTTTATATCCCTTGTTCTGACATTTTTAAATCAGTCTGTTTTCCCATTTTGTTACCTTTTTTTCTAAGTCTGCCCATTTAAAACTTTTGTTTTTGTCAAGCTGACATGTGGCAGTCTATTGGACTTATACAATCTCATGAACTCCTGAGGTAATGAACAGCTTACTACACTGTTTCCCTCAGTATCCCAGCATAAAGTTTGTAATATTAATTTGTCAGCAGGATTTTTACTTATATTTCTTATTAGGTCCTGGTGTGCTACAGTAGTATGGAGTACAATGTAACAAGTGCTGCTGATCAGTGTCAAGGGAGGGTACCTTACTGATGGCTACGTTTATCAGTTCTTTGGTTACTGCCCCTGGACCAATCATAACTAGGTCCTGGCTGTACCAATAATAGGCTTCACCCTCTGATCACACCACAAGAGCATTCATTTGTCTTTGTGCTTCCATACCCTGCATGGTAGGAACTACTGTTATGCCAAATATTTGCACAAGGTCTTTTCCCAGTAAGTTTACTGGATATTTTTGCAGAAACTACAATTTTACTTTTCTGAGTCATACCTGAAACAGGGTCAGTTATTGCTATATTATGGGAAAGTGGTTCCCTGTATAGCTGTCCATTTGCTGCTTTTACTAATATATAATCAGGTGATTTAGAATGTTTTGGTAACTTGAGGGGTATATCAAAGTCCGTGACGCTCCTGAGTCACACAGGAATTTGACCTTTCTTTCCTCCACCAGAAGTGTTACTTGGTTTTGTATTTGCTAGGTAGAGCTCCAGGCTCAACAATGCTAAATCTAAAATTTTATTTTCATTTTTATTCTCTACATCTGTTTGTACTTCCTCTATTCCCTCTACTACATTCACATTTTCTTTTTGTTTATTAACCTTTCCTGATGATTTTGGTTATTATCACTATCATATAGTCAGTCCACATCTCCTTTATCTTCTATCATTGCTTTCTTATTTTGTTTATAGTCCCTAGCTAGATGCCCTTTTACCTGACTGTAATACAAATACTTCAGTCCGTCTTCAGCAGTGAAGACTTGTGCCCTTTTTTTCTTTTTACTATTAAAGTGTCTTTCAGTACGTCTAGCATACTCAAGTAAGGCTTGCAGCCTGCTTGTTCAGTGATTTATCATATGCCTTGTAATAAAACTACTAACAGAGGCAATGCAACCTTTTAAAATGTATATATATATTTTTTTTTTTAATTGTTATTTTAAGCATTTTAATAATCTAGCATAATATCCATCTACTGTCTCATTTCCCTGTTGTATGCATTAATTAATGCAAGTCCAGTCTGCTCTAAGTTTTCATTTTTCAGAGATTCTGTCTGTTAGACCTTTCACTCTGTTGTCTAAAAATGTTTCAGAATTTTTAAGCTTCTGTTTTTCTTTTGCCTGACGCCCTGCATCAGATTAAAGCTTGTTTAAGGAGTTTAACTAGTGAAAGTTTATCTAGTTTACTATCAAATTTATAGTTGTTAACACATTTTGCAAAATATCTCACATTATTTGCTTACTGTAATTGCATATGCTTCACATTATCCGTTAGGGCGGATCTCGTGATCTCTTAGTGCACTGATTTCCCATGTCTTAAAAAGACTGTTACGAACCCTTCTCTTGTACCACGTGGTATCTTATTTCCCATATCCACAGTAGTGTCTAGAATGACTGTTTACTTTGCTTTGTTATTCCCTGATCTATGACTCAAGATACAATACTTCCACTCTCTCTCTCCCTGCTATCACAAACCTTAGCAATAGCACAGTGTAACCTGGTCCCTGATCTAAAACAAAGACAAAGAGGGAAATTCTTCTTACCTGAGCCTCCTGCTCTTATTGTTTCTCCTTGGGGCCCAGTCTTCCGCTTTTCAGCCACAGATCAGAAAGTGGACAGCCTCTTTACACACAACAATTCAGTCGGAGGTCTTTTCACTTTAAGAAGAACCATTCTTTTCGGCAGCTTCTCCCAAGCAGATTTATTAGCACTTATGCACTCTGTGACCTGCAGCTTACCAAGGGAATTCCGCACGATTAGGACCAAAATGTTAAATAAATTTGTTAGAATTGGACTGTAAAATCATTGAGTTATTCAAAAACAACGTCGCCAATCAATAACAAACAATAATGCAGGAGAACTCAAGTATCTTAAAGCTCTAATGTACATTAGAGGCAAAACCATACACAAAGTTGTATAGAATTTTGACTGGTTTATTCATACAGTGTTTGCCATTTTATATCATTTACAATCAGCTTTTGCTCACCTCACTGGGTCAGTGACAGGGTTCTTACATCATAGTAACTTAGTAAAAAGTGCTGACATTGTGTTTTTCAAAGAAGTCTTTTTCCCATGAGAATGTTACAGCCTTGCAAACACCTGGTCAGTCACATGACCTCCTGAGGATGTAGCCAATTCAAGGTTCTCTGATTAGTTCGAATACAATAGATGTCTCTTTAATGCCTCTCTCTTTTCCTTGTCTGCCAAGACGCACTCAGAGTAGATGACAAGCTACTCTCCTGGTGGAGGCAGGAAAGAGGATACACATGCACATGAACAGATTTATTATTTTCTAACTTTGCAAAATAATCTTTACTTGAAAGACATGAGCCAGGCTGTGTTTGCAAGCTGCCAAGGTCAAATTTCTGATTACACTGCAGCTTGTGCTTCAAGCAATAATATGCAGGTTTATTTCTACTATTATTCTAGTAAGACAGAATTAAATGCATTACATAAACTTTGTTCTCTATTATGGATTTAAGTACATTTATTCCTAACTAAAGCACACATTTCTCTATATATTTGATCACACAACTTATATATGTTTGAATGTTTAAATACACATCTTCCTAAGCAGCACACATTGTAAATATATTTTTCTAGGCTGCATGTATGTAAATATATTTTCTAAGCAGCATGTATAGATTTTTCTAACAGCCTGTTTGAGGGAAAGTAAACAGTGAGCAAAAGAGAGATGCATTGCTAACATATGCCAAGCAGAATACAATTGCATGTACAGGCAGCTGTATATCTGATTTTGGGAAAAAGTTAAAGACATGCCAGTCCAGATAGCAGGAATTAATTTACAGCACTATAGTAAACAATACACCAGCAGTCATATATTTGGTCATAATTGTAATAATGCACAGATTATTCTATCAGTAAAAGTAATACTATATGGAATATGCTGTATTCAAAGCCAGGACTATGTGTATGCTATTCCTACACTTACACATGTTGCCACAAGAATGTTGAGGAAACAGTTGCCTAAGTTGCACTTCATTGCCAAAAACTGCAATGTCACTGCAGTAAACCAAAGATTGCAAACTCTGCACTAGAAGCCAGTACCATCTGTACTCCAGGCCAGGTTTTCTTGATGGCCAAGGACATTAATTGAATGTAACAAGTACTATTTTTGTCCATCTGCTTCATAGGTGGTCAGCCGCTCTTCATGCAAACCAAATAAACACAGCCATTACCTGCTTATGCTATTTACACTGTGCAGTGCATCATAGGATCATAGGAGGTTACTAGGCTACTAGGCTAATAGCCCTGGGGCCCTTACAAGCCAGGCCAAGAGTTTATCCCCCAAAAAAGAAACTTCAATCAGCACCTGTCACCCCTGTCAATGAGGGACACAGGTGGAACCCCTGGCACAAATTTGTGGTTTCCCATCCACTTATCAAGGTTGTGCTTGAAGAGGGTCAGTGACGTACTTTGACATGTATGGAGAGTCTATTCCAGAGATGGGGCAGCCTCTGGGAGGCAAACCTGTCTCTCCAGCAGGTTTTGTTAATGTCACATATTAGATTTAGGCCCTTCGATTGAGTAATGTGTGATGAGTTAGACTTATGGATATGGAGCATCTCTAGTAGAGCAGAGTTTGAGATTGCCTTGTAGGTGAGACACAGATCACAGTCTGTATGGTACCAAGTACAGTGATAGTGATTTGAGCCTGTCCACATAGGACCGGTGTTGTAGGCCATGGATTCCATTTGTGAGACATTTCTGTGGACTTTCCAGTTGGTGCAGGTGTTTGGAGAGGTACATACCAAATGGGGCGTTGTACTCAATTATTGGCCTAATGAGGGAGGAGTTGAGAGAGGTAAAAACCTCCTTTTTTTCCAGATGCAATCCCTTTACTTATGAGATGAACCAACTAAAAGGCTTTTCTGACCACTGCTGTTACATGATGGTCAAATGTGAGATTGTTGTCAACCTGTGTATCCAGGTCTGTCACCACAGGTTGTGGGCTTAGGGGGTTGCTGTTGATATGGTGATCAGTAGGGGTCGTGTTTTTGCTGAATGATATGATAATACATTTTTTTTTGCATTTAACTTAAGGCCATGACTTTGCCACCATTCATTTGTTGCTGTGAGACCCTCTTGTAGTATGGTAACATCATTTGGAAAGTCAGTGACAGCACACAACTTACAGTCATCTGCAAACTTGGTCAGCCACAGGCCTTTTGTCTTTGCCTGGACCTCTGAGAAGTAGATGCCAAATAGTAGGGGTCCCAGGCCAAATCCCTGGGTAACACCACTAGTGACAGATCTGTTGGAGGTGGAGGCACCTATTTGGACCTTGTGGGTCCTATTGGTAAGCCAGTTGGCCACCCAGCTGATGAGAAAGGGATTTATGCCAAGTTGTGTTAGTGTTTCGATGATGCCCGTGTGGGGGATTGTGTCAAAGGCTTTGGCCATGTCAAGGTAAGCTGTAAGTATTGAATTTCCCTCATCCAGTGCCTTGGTGACAGTCTCAAAAAAGTCAACCAGGTAAAACAGGCAGGATCTGCCCTTGACAAATCTGAACTGAGTGGGATCAAGTGCTTGGAGATTGCCTAAGTCCTTGTTTATGAGGTCCATAATAATAATAATATGCTCTATGGCCTTACAGATCAGATTTGTCAAGCTAATGGGGCTATAGTTTCCAGGGTCAGTAGTGGTAAAACCCTTGTGCAAAGTGATGACAATGGCAGTTCTCCACTCTGCTGGAATGAAGCCTGTTCTTGGGCTATGATTGAATAGGCTGCTCAATGGTAGGGCTAGTTCTTGCTGGAGATGGTGCAGAATACAGCCTGGGATACTATCAGGTCCCATGGAAGCTGTGTTCTTTGCCTTGGATATGGCCTTTAACACAATCTATAGACATGTGAGGTGTGGGACAAGTATCAGGGATGTCGAATGGGCCTTTGGGGGGGACAATGGGGTGAAGTATCGCAACCTATCTGCTAGCAAGTTGGCTAAGTCAACAGGATCAGTGTAAGTGGTACCATTAAGAACTAATTTGGAACAAATTTGGGCTTTGTCATGGAGGTCCCTGACGTAACTGAAAAAGGCTTTGTGGTTTGCATTTTTTTAGTGGCTAGTTTAGAGTCATAATTGGCTTTGAAGGTTTTCACCAGTGATCTAATTTGCTTGTTGAGGCTAAGGAGGGAGATTTTCCAATTAGGAATTTGTGCATGCAAAAAGGGGAATGAAAAAAGAAGAGGAATTAGATAGAAAACCTTAGTAATGGATAAATATGAGCAAATTAAGTGTCTGTTGTCGCATGTTAAATCCATCACTATTTACTTCATTACTTCACCAAGTTAAGATATACAATGATATCCCATAATATTATTAAATAATACATTCTAGGTTCAGAGCGTATCCTGCAAACGCAGCAATTAAGACAATTTCATTTCAGGCCTAGAATTTCCTTGTGTGTACTCCCATGGGATGGATGTATGCAGTAAAACAGAATGTAAGCTAGATGGATGCTTTAGAGATTGTTGAATAGCTCTGTCATACTGAAATCACTTGCTTATGATGCAATTAGCAGCTATGAAAAACATCTGTTACTTTACTGAATATATGAACTCTGTTAGTGCCCATTGGTGCATCATGCTCACCTACACACCGCTGCACATACCGACGCTGTGCGTACTGATGCTGAAATAAGGTGAACACAAGGAAACATATTACTTTTGTACACGCCTATTACATCACGCAAAGATGCAGTTCAAAAAGTAGAGCGAAGGTTGCAAAGCCTGTTGTAGAACCCAGGACCTTCTATACCTCAACCCTAGACATACACATGCTGCCACAGGAATAGCTGTGTGACATGCATTGTGAAACCTGCCATTCATTCTTCTATTTCTCGTGGTTGAGCTAAGCACTGCATCACTCAAACAAGGATGAAAATTAAAAAAATAAATGTTAAATTAACGTGGACAGATACAATACATTTTAACACACAATAAAGAGGATGACACACTGAACTTGTGAATTGTGCACTGCTTGTATGCACTTTTGCACAAACCTACATGTACACCTCTGTAAGTGTAACCTGACACACACACCTGATCATTCACTGTTACCATGCATTCAGCAGAAGCAGTGTGGAAGTGCCTACACAAAGTGAACATCCCTACACGGTTACAAGTTTTTGGGATTCAGTAATTCTAATGAGTCTGGACCTCATTTGCATCTTCACCATGTTTACAGCCCTGAATCTACGCAGTTGGTAACCGTGTAGGCAGGGAAACTGAAGGGGAGCCCAATGTTGTGCAGTTAATGGAGGGTATTAATTAGGTGTATATATGTGCACACAGGAATTCAGGTTTGGGATTTTATATTTCATAGGGTTTACACTTTTAGCTGCCTACATTAGTTACGATTACATTGTTCATTTTGAGGGGGTGCAAAGTGGCATTTATGTCATGGCACTTAATAAGGATTTCTTGCTATTTTTAACATATTTTCTCACATCCATCTTGTCTGGGAATGTCTTAATGTGTGTGGGGTGACATGTTAGGGTCTGTTCTATAAAAATGGATGGAAAATTACTTGCTCTAGTTTCTGTGTAGACTCCTGTATTTGGTAAATTTTCACATACATGGCCAACATGAACACGGAATCTACATGGTTACATTACAGCTTGTTGAATCTCTCCACCATGATGATTTCCTTCATTAGCATAGAATTTGGCTACATACACTATAATTTGCATGCCACAAAAGTTTGCGTGTTTGTGTATAAGTGTTTGTTCGCTGCTGTGCAGAGTTTGCTGAATCTAAATTTTCTCTCATCGCTGCATCAAAATTATTGTGTAGGCTTTATTGAATCCCCCCTGTACAGTTGCTTACATGATCATCATTGAGAAACAGAGCATGTACGCAGCTTGCATATGTATGTGTATATATATATATATATATATATATATATATATATATATATATATATATATGTGTGTATATATATATATATATATATATATATATATATGGGTCTATTGCTTTTAATCGCATACCAACTATTCGAAAAAGAGCAGTAGACCGCTCAGTTACGCGAAAGTGCACTTATTTGAAAGTGCACTTTTGCAAACACTGCTTTTGCGAACATATCGCATCACAGTGGAGGACAGTAGGAAAATGTTCTATGTCCTTCACTATGGTGTGGTAGTCACGGACCTTAGGGGTAGGGCACGGGTCATGGTAAGGGGAATAGCCCTACTAGCTATCCCCTTACCATGACTCATGCCCTAACCCTAAGGTCCATAACTACTGCACTAAACTGCAGTACATAGCCCGTTCGCTGAAGTGGGTTTCGCGAAAGTGCACTTTCGATTAAGTGCACTTTCGCGTAACCCAGGGTCTACTGTGTAATTCAAAGAAGTGTATTGTTGAAGTTATACAGTAGCCCCATATATATATATATATATATATATATATATATATATATATATATATAGTTATTCTTAATAGACATAGGCTTGTATATAGCAGCGAGAGATAAAACATTGCAATACATGCTGTAATATTACCGGCAAGTTCTACCAATGAAAACAGTGAAAAGGCAGTTTAACTACGGAAACGTTAGAAAGTACAAACTACATGTAACAACATTCAATATTATGCAGAGACGTCTATCTTGTCAAAAACTTATAGACCTATTAGAAAAGTATTAATGGTTTTGTTTAATGTTAATTTCAATTTTTGTTACGGATCCTGTATATAGTTCTATTTATGTTTGTTGTTTTGTATTGTAAATCTTTTATCTTAAACTTTCACTGATGCAAAATCCATTAAAAATTTTTTTAAAAAATATTAGAAAGGGGGGGAGGTGGTTGATAATGTATTGTAGTATGATATGTTAGTAGCAGAGTAACTACGAATGTATTGCTACGATTAAGAATGAGAAGTCCAGTAATTAGAAAAGTGAGAAATGGGGCTACTAGGACTGTTATAAGGAGTATTACTTTTGGATAGATGAGGAGAGAGAGAGAGATGAAACTGTGACCAAGAAGACAGTGAGAAAATGGTTGATATAAGTAGAGAGAAGAGATTGAGTCTCGTCACTTACAGCCTGTGATTCATATAGTTTATGCAAAGTTACTCATTGTGGTTAAGCAAGTATCTTTCTTAGGCTGTTCATTCCAGAAGACAATCGTTCTCAGATCTTTTCTTCTTCTACAGTTTTCGAGATGACACTTACCAGTTGATAATCTGGTTTTAGATTAGTATATTGTAGACTAATTTACAGTTCAGCACATTACACCTAATCTGACATCTTTTCATCCATCCCACTACTCTCTTTAAGCTGATTTGTGCATACTTTCCACACTCTAATGCATTATTGCCTTTATATCATCTGCAAAGATGCAATTAATTTTCAATCCCTCTTGTAATTTCCAAGTAAAGAAATGTTAAATAGCACAAGGAAAAGAACTGGTCTCCAAGGTACTCCATTTACCATATCTTGTCTATCTGATAAGATCATCCTGTTATCTTTGTCTGCTTCTTAACCATTCCTTAATCATTTAGTTACAATTTTGCTCCTGTCCCCCGTAATATTTCCACAATCAAATATGAGGAACTGAGTCAAAGGGTCTACTAAAACTCATTTGCACCACTTGCACTGGATTTCTTTTATTTATGTTAGAAGATGTGCACTTATAAAAATGAATGAGACTGGTTTGACGGAACCTTTTACTAGAAAAATGAGTTGCAACTTAACTTGCAACTCCTTAAATGTTAAGATATCTCTAAGTTTTTCCTTAGTATCTTCTCCATCATTCTTATGCACCAGATGTGCACTTTACTGGCTTGTAACTCCTTGAATGATCTTTGTTAAACAGTATCATTCATGCTTTGTGGCACTTACATGGTTACTGACTAGTACATTATGTGAAACACTATCACTGATACTTCATGGCACTTACATGGTCAGCGACTTATAGCTACCTAAGTCATCTTTGTGAAACACTCACTGATGCTTTCTGGGCTAATTTCTACTATTTGACTGAATAAGTCCACTATATGCTCTACTATTACACCTTGCAAGTTCTTCAGAATCTCTGGTTGTATACCATGTCAGCTTTGTGCACATTTCCTTAACACCCTAGAAATACCTTTCCACTTACTTATTAGTTAGGATACTGTTTATTATCACATTTGCCCTACCATCAATTCCAGTTCACAGCATTATACTCGGTTTTCTTTTTGTCATGAATACAGAAGCAAAATATTCACTTTGATTTTCGTCTGTGTCTGTTGGATCACTTTTTTTCCTGCTTGCTCTAAAACTCTGTATTTACGATTTTATATATTTATTGACATTTGGTTACTGGGAAAGTCTGACTGGATAGGCATCCATTTTCAGCTGATGCACAGGGAGAAAAGCTCCAAAGTATAACAAAAACATTTTAATAACAATAATTTTAAAATCTTCAAAAATAATACAAAAAGCATCTACAGTTTAAATAATTATACCAAATCAGACTGAATGTGAAAACATTGGTTAAGAATAGACACAGCTTATATGACAATGATTTAATATTTAGAGACGTTTTTGCCACTTAATAGAGAAATTAAAGGGAAGTTAGTATAATACAAACAGGAACTGCAATATAAAGTTTAAGAAAAAACAGGGCTATGGAGTATTGTGAAAGAGAGTCAGGGGAGATAAATTAAAGTAAGAAAGTGAACGAAGAAGGGAGGTTAAGGAGATATAAGTTATGGAGGAATACTTGTTCCTATTTAAGGATATAGGTTATCCTGGGATTGAGCAAGAAAAGAGCTAGATTTTGGCTAGAAAGTCTTTCAGAATGTTTTTAGAGGACTAGAAAGAGGTTATTGATCTGTTGGATACAGGCAAGGAGTTTCAGGCCTTAGTAACATGGTATGAGTACAAACGAGGCCCAGCAGATCTGATAGGTTTGTGGACAGAGGAGTTTTGGTCATTGAATCATAATAACTGATTGGGAACATAATTGTGTAGACTGGTATTTAGTGCTGGACAAGCAGATGGATGCTGGATAATATTATATGTAGTAAGAAGCTGTCTATATGTTAGTTGGTTGGGGTAGTTCTAACCAAGTTAGGCTTTTACCACTATGCAATGGTGGGTTCTGAAATAGATATTTGCTGCAATTTCAGCCACTTTATTGTACCATTCTTCAAGTTTTGATTTTTGTGATGCCTGGAGGTAAGTAAGGATGGATGTGCCATAATGTAGTGAGGGGAGGAGGAAAATAGCGACAAGTGTAGTTGTAGTTATGTTGGTGAGAAAGTTTTAAGCTCTGTAAAGCATTCCTAGTTTTTGGTGAGTTTTTATGCAGTTATGTATATGCAGGTCAAATGTAAAATTATCATCTGCAGTCATCCCTAATAATTTGCTACAAGAGGTGGCTTCAATGGTAGTATTATTAGGAGAGAAGGTTTTAATTTATTTATTTATTTTTCTTGACAGAGGGATTTGAGAAAAAGTAGTTATTTTTTGGGGGGTGGGGGTGAGCGTGAGATGCGAGTTACAAAGCCATGTTTCAGGGCCTGTTAAAGCTTCCTGGTTCCTTTTTTTGGAGATGTGCCAGGTTGTCTGATATACATATGAGTGTGGAGTCATCTGAAGATTGTGTTAGGGAGGCCTGTTGTATGGATGTATGGAAGGTGTTGGTGAGAATGTTAAAGAGGTGGTGACCAAGGATAAAGCCTTGTGGTACACCGGTGGTGTTGGGAGGTATGGAAAGGGGGATAAAAGCCATTTTTCTGACTGATACAAGTAGTTTTTGAACCATAGAAGGGTTGGCTGAGATAAACCGAGTGAAGACATTTTAAGTAGACACTTGCTGTGACAAACTGTATAGAAGGCTTTAGACAAGTCTAGAAATAAGGAGGAGACTAGTTTGCTATTATCTCTAGCTTTACTGATAGTATCTACAAAGGTGAGAAGTGCAGTGTTAGTACTATATAAGGGACAGAAGCTGTGGTGGGTAGGCATGTTTTCTGCTAGAGATAGTTTAGCAATTGTTTTAAATATTTTTTTAACTGTTTTAGAGAGGTGGGATAAGATTGCTACAGGTCCAACATTAGTGATATCTGTAGAGTTTCCTCCTTTGTGTAGATGGATAACGTGTGATTTTTCTTCCAGAGAGAGAGAACTTGGGATTCCTGCATTGACCTATTTATAAGGATTGAGACAAGACAGGCAATGCTATCAGCTTATATTTTAAGGTGTTCAGTTTGAAGGTCATCAGCTGAAGAAGAGCATGGTTTGAGTTCAAGAGTAGTTTTATATGGGATATGGGATCATTCCTAATAGTTTGCTATGTGAAGTGACTTCAATGGCTGTATTATTAAGACAGAAAATGTTATATTTTGTTTTTCTTGAGAGAGGAATTTGGGGAAAAAAGGAAATATTTTTTGGGGGGGTGAGCATGAGTTTTGAGTTAGAAAGCCATGTGTCAGTGGCTGTTAAAGCTTCCTGACTAATTTTTTGTAGATGTGCCAGGATGAAAGATGTGCATATGAATGTAGAGTCATCTATTAGAGAGGCCTGTTGTGCGGATTAATTTTATATGTTACATTCCCTAACATATATTAGGAAGCCCTACTTTTCTTTCTTAAAACCTGTAGTCAATTTTTACTCTTGCATTGCTTTGCATCCTTTGTCCTTGTTGTCTTATTTTGTATTTTATACTCATGCCTGCATATCTCACTACCTCTCTAGCTACTTAAAGTTCTCTTTTGCACGTACTGTATTTGTTAATTCTTTATTAAACCACAGCAGTTCTCTTTTCTCCTTGTATTGTTCCTGCTGAAATTCTATCCCACAAGCTGTTTACTCCATCAGCCCCATGCCATTCCGTGAGTTCCTGCATTAATATTTCAGCTAATTCTTAGCAATCTGTTTTTTTTTAATTCGGCACCACATATTTTTGAATATGCGTTATCTCTTTCCTAACAGTTAGCTACACAATCAGATAACCACTGTTCACTAGGAGTATCCTACTTCATGTACCTCACATTTTACCACCTTTAGGTTATACAGTGAGAGTCTTTTCTTTCTGTATGTATCGCTAAACCATTTAAGTGGGGTCTATATTATATATATTCAAAGTTTCAAAACTTCGAACCGCATATGTTCGACAACATATAAGCGAAGTTTGAAACATCGAAAATATAATAAAGTAAAAAAAAAAATGATCTCAATGCTCTGAGCAGGGGGGAAAGCCCCCCTGCACCCCCACCCCACCTACAAATATACCAACTCCGAGATCGCACTTCAGTGCAGAAAAGGGAAATTTTCCCATTCTGTGCTGTACGGAGCCATTGCTTTTCACCTTCAAACTTTTTAAAGTTCGATCATATAGTGTCGACCATATGACATTCGAACTTTAAAATGTCCGAATAATTAATAGGGACCCTTTAAGTGTACCCCACCCTGTCATGTTTTCTGTCATTTTACTTGTCTCTGTTTTGGGAGACATTTGTTTTGCTCTGCCTCTACAAGATTTGAGTTTTCCGTTTTTATTATTAATTCTGCCTATTGTCTTTCTTATACCATGTATCTGGCGGTCTGTATATTTACATTCATCTTCCAAATTATTCCTTTCTTCCATCTATTTTATTGCAAAGAACCTTCTTTCTGCACTCTTTTCATTCTATTCAGTGTCCTCGGCTAGTCCACACTCACTATCACGTCCCATAAAACTGCCATCTACTTCCCTCCTCTAACTCACTACCCTTTTCTACATAATTTAAATGCTGGGATTACAACGTGTCCTTCCACTGTATTACCTGTCCATGTTTCAGTGATCCTGATTATATAATTTCCAACAACCTGTATCACAGGGTGTAACTGCAACTCCCCATTTCCCCAGACTTCTGGTATTATATGGGTCATGACCAACCACACCAACTTCTATACATCCTA
Source organism: Protopterus annectens (assembly GCF_019279795.1). NCBI lineage: Eukaryota > Metazoa > Chordata > Ceratodontiformes > Protopteridae > Protopterus > Protopterus annectens. The sequence continues at coordinate 1,429,314,190 of NC_056745.1, read as the reverse complement.
TGTCTTTCTACTCCTACATATTTCTATATTTTCCATCCATCTTACTTCATTTAAAGTTAACATTGATCCAATATATTTTTAAAATTTTAAATTTAGCAGTGATTTAACATCTGATGATAGGTGCAATATATTGATGAAATACAGTGGATATTTATTCTGTGCTACACCTTAGTGAACAAAAAAATTCATGTCTATTAGGATTCATCCACACCTTGAGCCAGGACATATAATTGCTTATTATATCTTTTCTGTTTTTACTCACACTTACTACTAGTACCTCCAAATATACTTTAGATTTTTTGCACATATTTTGTGTTTGCTTACCTGCTGGTTTTTAACCAGGTAATTGTGCTGGCCCTTCTTGGACCCTTTTTAGCTACAATACAACTTTCAGGGGCAAGGATAAACATAATATATAAGTAAGTACAACTAATGCAGTTAATTGACAAACTTGGTTTACAACATGGGGAAACAGGCAGAACGCCACACAGTGAAGAGAGATCAGGACTGAATGCTGGACTCTGAAGTTTTGAGGCAGGGATCTTAACACTAAGCTACTGTGTTGTTATTTTTCTTAACAACTTGTTTGTACATTTGCATACTAATACCAGTCTAACCACTTACTTAAGTATCGGCATAGTACTGCCCTTTTGCTTATTTAGAATTGTTGAATTTTTTTATGCACTCTCTTCTAGTATCGGTCATGGTATGCTCTTTCAGGAAGCTTTTGAAATTCTGAGGATTATAAGCATTATCTTCAGAACAGCAGAACTACAAGTTTCAATAGGAGGAATATGTACTAGATCTCAGGTACTAGCACCTGGGAGTATCCTCCTTCTACAAGATGCAGGAATTTCAATAGGAGGATTATGTACTACATCTGAGGTAGTTCTACCTTGGAGTATCTCCTTCCAAGGTACAGTAATCTCAATATGCATAAGAAATAAAGGGATGTGGGTGATCACCCATATCTCATGAAGTGCAGGGGATGAAGTCCTCTAAAAAAATGCTTTAACCATTCTATTAAAAATAAAGCCATTCTGTTTAAAAATAACCTTACTCTAGAACCCATAGAACATAATGCCCCAGACTTTAACAATGCAGAAGTGATTTTTACAAAATTAAAGATTAATTCTAAAAAAAGCATCTAAATATAACAGGAACCTATATACCCCCTGGAAATAACCTTCCCACATTAGAAAACATATTGCACTGGTCCTCACAAGCATTACCCCAGGAAACAATAATCATGGGTGACTTCAACATTGATTGGTTCACCTGTAACTCCCAGAACACCACTAACCACATCAAGCTCCACGGCTTCACCCACATTATTCAAGTTCTCACTAAGATTGTCAACTCATCTAATAGGCACTCCATCCTTGATTGGATATTAACTAATAGACCTGCTCTCTTCTTTCACTCTGGCTGTCTCCCAGATAGCCCCAGTGATCATCTCCAAACCTATTTACTCGGACATAGAATAAACCCATCAAAACACACTACTTGCCATCTTATAAGAAATAAAAAAACGTTAACCCCCAAGACTTCATATCCACCCTCACACATTGCAATTGGGTACCACTTGAACGTCTCCCCCTAGAGGATGCTGTAAAATATTTTAATACTACCGTCCTGAGCATCTTGAATGCACTAGTTCCTCCAAGAACTATAAGAATAAAATCTTACTTTGCCCCATGGCTTACTAAAGAAACCAGGGCACTGCTAAAAAGAAGAGATAAGGCTTGGGATCAATGGCACAATACTAAATCTCAAGCTGCCAAACCGGAACACCAAGAGCTCAGAAATAAGACAAAAAGAACGGGACAAAATAAACTACTACTATAATATCCAAATTAAACACCAGAATAAAAAAAACTGTGAAAAACTGATGGGAATTTTATTATTTTTATTTATTTAACATTTGTTTACTGGGAAAGTCTGACTTGGAACAAAGCCAATTTCAGCAGAGGCCAGGGGAGAAATGCTTCAGATGCATGTCTTTGTGATGTTGGAGGACACTGGAGCACCTGGAGGAAACCAACACGAATGCAGGGAGGACATGCAGACTCTGCACAGAAGGCACCCCAGCTGAGAATCGAGCTGGAGAACCTCTTGTTGTGAGGTGACAATGCAACCGCTGCACCACTGCGCCACCCATAATGGACATATTGGAAGATGGACAGCAACCAGCAGAATTCCAGTGCAAACTTTTATTCCATCTAAAACTCAGTAAAAGAAGTTGTTAAGCACTTTCGTTCCTATGTTTAGCAGAACTTCATCAGAATGACTTCCACTGAAAATACCAAGTACTTAAACACACTATGTTGACCAAGCTCATGATAAAATCCACCACTAAAAACATTATTACATTAAATAAGTAAAAGCTAAATTAAACATCGTAATATTTTATTTTAAAAACAGAATGAACTGAACAGTGTTAATTAAGTCCCATTTCAATTCACAATTTAGCAAATAATCATCCAAAATAAACCCTTGAGGATCATTAATCAACTTCTCAACCACTACAAACATAAATTTATGCAAACTAAACTCATTTATATGTTTAAAGAAGGCATTAGTACTTTTGCCTTTTCTGATATCCAATAAATGTTCGCACACCCGGTCTTTTAACTTCCTGGAAATTTTCCCAATATAGAAGGCTGGGCATGAATTACACCTAACTGCATTCACCTCTTGTTTAGTATAGCAAATAAAATGGCCTTCTACCTGATACCATTCATCTCTGATTTTAAAACATGCAGTGCCCAAACTTTGGCACATTGTGAACAATAACTGTATCTAGTCATGCCATAATTCCATGTCCCTGTTGTACTATATCTACTTGCATTCAATCCAAATACTTTTTAAAGGATCTGTAATTCCTATAAATTATCAAAGGGCTTTCCCCTACTAAATTCAAAATGGAACGATTGACTCTAAGTAAATTCCAATTCTTATTTATGCACTATATCACAGCCTTACTATCCAGTGAATATGTCATGATACATGCTTTACTATTGACCCTGTGCTATCCCACTATGATTAAGCAAAGGGACATAAACACCTGTTAATCTTTTGGTCAATACTTTGTCCTTAATGTCATTAAAAAAGGCAAAGGAAAACCCCTCTTACTAATCATGTCAATCAAAATATCACACTCATGTTTAAATGTATCTACATCTGATATCATTCTTGCTAGATGTACAAACTTCCCCTGTAATCTGCAAAAGTACTGGTCAGCCATTAATAGCATCCTTCTACCAGGTCATGATAGCTCACCCTCCCCATCTACTATTAACAATTCATATAGTATAGCCACCCAATTTAATAAATATTTCACTGAGACAGTTTTAGCTGTCTCTAACAAGTATGGCTCCACCCCTACTCCCATTCCTCCTATATCAGGTAATAACAACAACACCCTTTCCTTGTAACCTGTCTCTACTGACGTGATAAAAACTGCAGCCCACAACTCTAGCAGCTGATAACCTGCCAGCTGAATATCTTAGAGTTGCTACTGATGCCATCTCCTTCCCTGTATCCATCCTTATTAACTGATCCATTGCCAAACACTAAGTCCCAGCTATTTAGAAAATTTGAATTAAAAAAAAAACAGCAAAAAAGCAAACTACAAACTCAAAATAAATGGGTGCAAAGGAAACAAACAAAAGTTTTTGCGCCTTTGTTCTATTTTAATGCATTCAGAACTTCATCAGAAAAACAAAGATAGGTATAAAGGAAGTGAAGACATTTAAAACATCTACCACAAGTCAGATGATCATACTGACCAATCACAAACCAATGCTTTACAAGTTCTTAAAGTGATATTAACTAAAACAGCTAAAAATATTTTACAACTTAATATAACAAATCAACAATATATATATATATATATATATATATATATATATATATATATATGAAAATGTTTTAAATGTCTTCACTGCTTTTATACCTATCTTTATTTGGAACATTTCACATATTATTCCACTACATAAAGGAGACAATTAAGCAGAATTGTCCAACTATAATCCAATTGCTATCCTGTCACCTTTGTCCAAGATTCTTGAGAGATGCATTTACACACAAATTATAGACTTCCTACTTACTAACAAACTTCTATCCAATACTCATCATGGACTTCAAACCTCCACAGTACTACCTCAGCTTGAATGACCTTCACAGATGCAGCTAATCACCATAGAAATAAAGACAAATTTGTCTCCTCTATATTTCTTGACTTATTAAAAGCCTTTGATATGGTTTATCATAATAAACTTATAAATGTAGTCTCTGAACCGAATCTAAGCCAGTCTACTCTTGCATGGTTCTAAGACTACCTTACTAGGCACCAACAAGCAGTACAATAGCAACAAAACCTCTCACCTCTTCTACCTGTCACCCAGGGAGTTCCTCAACAATCTATGCTTGGTCCCCTACTTTTCACTCTATTTACTAATAAGCTCCACATCTTTTCTGGCTCAGTACTCAGATGATTCCATGCTGATATCTGCTGCTCCGTTGCTCCTTCATTTCAGCAACTGCAATTAATAACACAGCAGTCTTTCTTGTCAGTAGAAGCATGGGTAATTAATTCCCAACTTATTTTGAACCCTAACAAAACCAAAGTCATGCTTTTCCAACCCACTAGAACTACTGACCCCCTTCAATATCATGTCCATAAATAAAACCATAATTTCACTCGTAGCCCAAACTAAGCTTTTGGGTATAGTGATTGATAACTGCATGAAACTTGATATCTATATTGCCCAGACCATAAAGAAAAAGAAAGTGCACAAAAAAGTTGATACCCCATACAGAAATAAGCAGAATGTTACTAACAACATGAAAACCACTATTGCAAGAATCCATCTTATCTCAACTCTCCTCTATGCCTCACCAATTCTCAAAAACCTTAGGAAATCAGATTTAGCAAAATTAGATTTGTGTTATAACAAAATCACTAAATTTTCCACAGACTCTTCCTTTAGGTCACATCACTACATAGCACTCAAACAACTTAATTTGTTAGACCTTCCTCAACTCCTACGGTATAACCAGCTTACCATGGGCCATAAAATTCTACACCACTCTGAGAAAACCCCAGCCCTTCAAAACCTACTACATCCCTACTCACATAATTGAATCCTGTGCTCTAGTAATAAATCTCTGATAAATGTTACCAAGGCCAACACTGCTGCAGGAGACTCTGTGTTCTCAAAACGTGAAGCTAAAATCTGGAACACATTGCCTATAGATATAATATCTTATACCAACTTATCTCATTAAAAAAAAAAAAACACTTAAATCTCACTTATCTAAAACAAGGTTATGCTCCTGCACTAGTCCATGATAGGTGCTTTTTCTATTTATCCCTTTATTTCCCTTCGCCTACCCCTTCCAAACAGTTTTTACCCCTTCCTAACAGTTTTCACCCCTTCCTAACAGTTTTCATCAACTAAATCCCTAGCTGACATATAGCTGCTACCTTTCAGCTCTCGTTAATTCTGTACAAAATTCCTAACCATTCTATTTCCACTGAAAAATCAGGGCAAAGGACTGTATGTTCATTATTCAAAGACCATTAAAATTATTTATTTTTCTACTCAAATAGCCAAGGTAAAACTACTAGGTCTAAAGCTACAAATACTAACAAAATAAAGTAACTTTCCCTTTACTTCCTAGACGTATTAGCCCTCTTATCTAATGTACAGGACAGAGGAATCATTTACTGGACACTAACCTACTTTCATCTGTTAGCGTCAGTCTACTCTTAGACTCAGAAAGAAAGAATAATGTACAGACACTTTTCCATGTGATACTAAAATGTTCATCACTCAGGCCTCTACTGAAAATATCTTTACAACAATCATAGTAAACTAGTGTTTCAAGCTCTGTTGAAAAGATACAAGTTTTTGTAAGACATTTATGCAAACATACTATCAGAGCCTCTTACTTATTTATGTCTTTATTCGTGTTATCTGTTGATTTTGTCATCTATTAATATGTTATTCTCATTCTTGTTTTTGACTCTGTATATCTCCTTATTACACTGTGTTTTACAGGTAATTGCATACAGTACTCTGTATTATATTTGGTGCCTGTATATGTAAATGTGTACATTGTTAATTGTGGAGCTTTTCTCCCTGGGCCTCCGCTGAAAAAGGATTTTTGTCCAGTTGGACTTTCCGGTAAACAAATGTAAAATAAATAAGTATGTTTCAAAATTTACTCTTTTACTGAAGGAAGTGCAGTTACTTTTCAGACTTGCAGGACCCTGTGTTCTCTTTTTTCTGTTTAATTCTACACTCTACAATTATTTTATGTCAGTGCCCGGCTTCAGTGAGTCATTTGTTTTCAGAGCTCTTAATTTGAGATTGGAAATGTGAAATGTGCTTTTTTTTTGGTTTAAACATGAACAATGTACTGTCTGATACAAGTCACATTTCTGTTAAATACTGTAATCTTAAGTTTGTATAAGTAAGTAGTGGGGGTGGGTGGGTACAGGGGGTGCTGAATTCCTCTTTACAAAATGATTCAGTAGTGAAGCAGTCAAATTCAGTGGTCACTGTTACACTATCATTGTGATACTTAGTGGTTATATGTTTGAATGCCGATCACTAATGCATAAGCGTTTAGTCAGGGACCCTTTTTTCCCTGTTGTGTTCTGTTACAAATGATTTCATTGTACACAGAATTATTTCTACTTTCACCAATGATGTGCTCTTTCACTCATTCTTTTCCTCTAATAAACACATTTATTTTTATTACCTCATTTTAATTGATGTAATTCTTGATTGTAAAATACTTATTTTTATCCTTCAGACATACAAACAGGCAAATCTGTAGATGAAGGCATGATAAGAGCTAGACAGAGATGTATGTTTGAAAGAGTGACAAATAATACAATCAGAATGACTCTATTTCATGTTAAATGAGGAATACCAGCTGGCTCTGTCAAGCACAGGGATGGAGACATGACTGAGAGCCAAGTGACCAGAGTGTGATTAGTGGCCCTGGCACTGAAGGAGTTAGGTAGGGATGGAGAGTGAAGAGCGAAGAGGTGTGGAGTGCTCACTTCTCGCAGGGGTATGGGGAGGCTATACTATGCTCAGTGGGGACTGCCAAACTCTCCCAGGGGCATGGGGAGGGTGGGGTATGCTTGGTGGGGACTGCCTACTTCTCCCTGGGGCAAGGGGAAGGTGGACTACTCTCTATGGTGAACACTGGGAAACAACTTCACGAGGGTGGACTACACTCAGTGGTGGACACTGGGAAACAACTTTATGAGGGTAGACTACACTCAGTCGTGGACACTAGGAAACAACTTCACATGCTGCAGGGATTGTGCAAGACTGCAAGAATAAAATGTACCTTGTAGAACTGAGGGGTGTCCTTTATGGACAGCCCATTGCATGCCCACCCCATGCCAATGTTGAGTGAATGTGAAAATATTAGAGTACATGTGTGATGGCTGAGTGAATTAGGCACCCTCCCAATCAACACTTGCCCTGGCCATGGGGAATAAATGGGCCATTTAGCTATGAGTGGGCTGGTAATCACCAGACAGTGGGGACAAAGTGAGCTAAAAAATGTGTTAGACACTTGAACACTAAATGCAAACTTATGAGTGGTAAAGTAAAACAAATGTAGTACTGGATGAGACATTTATACAAGACCTCTAACTTTAACAACAATACTTAAGCAATGAGCGTGAAGAAAATAATTTGATATACTACTTCTAGGAGAACACAGGGAAGAGGGAAAGGAATACTGATATCTATATCAAGGGTCTATATCACTTCCATGAACACACAAGTCTTGGAACACTTATCCATTCACCCCAATACAGCAAACAGCTGTTTATTGAACGTTCACATCAGAGAACATTTTTCTCAGGGAAGAGTTAGCTGGCCAAAATCCAGAAATTGTCCTTTTCCTTACTGTAGTTGGTATATTTAAGTGGGGGGTGAAGGGTGCAGCCATCCACATTGGGTGGTGTGGTGGGCATAGTCCCCCACTTTGGTGAGTTGATATACTGCAGTGTGTGTATTGCTCGGCATGTTGGACAGCTAACTCTTTGCCCTGGGAAAAATTTCGCTGATGTGTAGGTTCACTAAAAGGACCATTTGTGTATTGGAATCTAGGGATAGGTATTCAAGTACTTGTGTTTTTGTGGAAGTGATATAGACCCCTATATCTACATATATGTATATATATATATATATATATATATATATATATATATATATATATATATATCGCGCTCCCTCTCTCTCTCTCTCTCTATATATATATATATATATATATATATATATATATATGGGTCCATTACCGCAGGTTGAAAGAGCACAGTGTTGATGTCTGTTTGGTTGACACCATTTGGTCAACATAAACAGATGGCTGACATATACAGGAGAGCAAGCATTTGCAGGTAGGGGAATATTCCATTTCCTTGGAGATTACGCAATGTCATAGTTAGCATATATAATTAACAGGGAGTACAGGGAGTGCAAGGAGGGACTTGTCCCCCCTGTTAAAATACTTGCTGCTGGTTTAGCCTGCTCTAAGGTAATCCTTGGAGAATGTGCACTATGTGTTGATGTTCAGTGTTTTAACATTTTCACATCAATATTCTGCACATCAACATTGTGCTTGTTTGACATATTACACTAGATTCCTATATATATTTGCATTATTGGACATATTTCCTTAATTTCCTGACATAACTAGAACATATATTTGTAGTTTCCTTTGGTATCTGTAGTAACCTTAAACTCATATTCTGCTTTATATTGTCTAAAGTAAGATGAAACAGATAAAAGGTCGTGTGATTGTGATAGACAAAAAAAGACTGTTAGAAAGTTTATTTTCAATTAGTAAAAATGCAACTAGAGGTCTATGGGGTATATCAAAAGGTAAGGAGATTAGTTTATGTTTTCATTAAGGAATGAGTTAAATGGATCTGATTGGTGGAGAGCAAATTGCAGGGATGATTAGATGTGTCGGTGTATTGCAGTTATGTTTTCATCAGTGACATCATTATAGGTTTAACATAATTTTATTGTCAGTAACTATATAAACAAATATTAATATTAACAGGACAAAAGGAAACTCTGGAGTAAAATTGATAACAAATGCATCTGCACACAGTGTTCCCCATGATAAATTAAGAGTAATTATGTAGAGAAGAGGGAAAGGTCATTTTTTTTTCAGAGATGCTTTGAACAAAAGTATTTTATTTATTTTTGCTTAAATTTAGAAAAAACAAGTCTAGCTGTATCTGTACAATGGAAAACAGGATACAAAGATTTTGGATATGAAGTGTAGGATGTGAAATGTACGGGTGAATTAATAGCCCCACCCAAAACAGTTCCACTTGCACTGCTCAGATATGATGAATTGTTCTAGACTGAGTTAATGTGATTCATAAACATGCACATGTTTAATCACATTAAGTCTTACTTACACATCCAAGAATTGCTCGTGACTAGTTTTAACAACTGCTCAGCTGAGCAGTTAAATCTCAGTCGTCCTTTATCAACTTTCCATCCCAAAAACAAAACCTTGAAATGCCAAACCATGGTCAGTTTAATAAAGGTTATGGCAGTTTTTCTGGTTATACTAATGAGCTAAGAAGCAGCAACTTATCAACTCTTAAAAGTAAAGCATATTTCTGCTATTATAAAAGTGATTATTATCATTCCTTAACAACTAATCTAAAATTATCTTCCCAATACCAATAAAGAACAAGAAGAAATGTAAAGACAAGCAGAATTAAATCATTTCTCAATTCATAGATAAATCAAGTGACAAAAGTGCTGGGTCTTTAATTCAAAGCCTGCCAAATTCAGGGAAATATTAAGAGTTTTCATAGTTTGCAAGTCATTAAGATACAGACCTGATTTTGGAAGTGATTTCACAACTAGAAAGGACCTGCATACCTTTCAGAATGAGATACCTCAACAAGTGTCATATGTCAGACATGTATCTGCCTTATAAGATGCCTTATAAGATGGTAGCCAAATAAATGATTTAACTAACTTAGTACAGCAACCATAAGAGAAGAAACAAATGATGAAGGATTATTAACTTGTTTTGTTTTTTTCTGAGGGTGTGGAAGGGGATAACATGCTTCCTTTTCTTTAATGGTACCTGTCTATTTCTACAGCCTGATAACTTCCAGCCATGTAAATGAACAAAATCCATGGTGTGAAGGAAAAAGAACATAGGATCTCTCTCTCTCTCTCTATATATATATATATATATATTTTTAACAGTGTTAAAAGAATTGTTTATGTTTCTGTGTACTGCTTCTTCTGTGCATTTTATGGGAGAAAAGCACAGCAGTTTTAGGTCTCATATTTTTAAGCATATTAGGGACATTGGGTTAAAAATGGAATACTCTTTTCAGATATAAATATGCAGTTTAACATGGGATTTATAGTCTTCAAGCCTTAGAACTTGTCAAAGATCTCTGTTTGAGGGGATTACACTAAACTCTGAGAATGATGACAGATTGTATTAGCCTATGCTCTAAAGGGTTTGAATAATTATATTTTTTAAAGCCTGTCTCAAAAATTTGAAATATTACAAGATCTAGTGCTAATAATTTTTTCTTGTTTAATGATGTAGCCAATCTGCTGGGTTGTGTTAATTGTTTTGGGGGATATTTATTTGATGTGTGCAGAATCATTTGGCTTTTATATTATTTAACTCAAGGACTGGAACACTCAAACTCCATTGTTTTTTTCAGAGTAAACATTGATTTTTCATATTATGATGATAGTCCTCATTTCTTTGCAAATTGCATCCAGGTATAAACAGCCCACTGAGCCTTACAGAACAAGCCTCCATCTGAGCAGTTTGTAGTCAATTACTTTTAACCTTTTAAGAAAAAGTGATCCTTAAAAGACTCAGCAATTTGTATTTTCTTTCCTTTCAAGGGAAAGCTCTACAGTTGCACATTGACTTTTTTGTTCTTGTGAAAACTCCTGTGATCCCCTGTTGCAGTCCTTCAAAAACAAAGTAGTCTAATCACTTTCATTGTCAGTCTCAATAAGTGGATGAATTTTTTTTATAATTTCATCCTTGATATACTGTAGACTGAAAAAGATAGTAAGCAAAATTGAAGCACTGCAAACCTAAGGCCATGTTTGAGGATGGGTATATGGCCTTCACAACTGCTTACCTAGTGTATAGACCTGTGAACACGTAACTTCAATTTGCTTCTCCACAAAGCTGAGCATCATTTATCCATCTCATCCAAATATCTATGCCATCCCACAGGAAACTTTACATACTCTGGAGAATGAAGAAGGCATTAGAGTTCAAAGAGTGAGTAGTCAGACTGGACAAATAAAAAGAAAGTCCCTACCCTGAAGCTACAAAAATGGCTTAATTTCCATCACCACCATGAATAGATTGGTTATAAACCATTTTTCTATTTATGTGCAATGAATTTAATTCTTTGTAGCATCTTGACCTTGAAGCAGCTATGGATGTTTCCACCTGAGTAAGTAGTAATATGTTCATCACTAGACTTTACATCCATTTTTGCACAAACACTCCTTTATTACCATGACATTGTTTTTTATCTCTTAGTAAACCTTCTACCACCCTGAGCTGATTACCAAAGAAGCATATATGGATAATTTCTTATTAACTATAAGTAACACATAGTTTTTTTCACAATGGTGAATGCTGAGTGGATAGTGGTAGAGAAATAGAGACTTAACCAGGGATGCACTTTATTTATGTCACAATATATTTAGCAGTGGTTCAGAGAAGTTGCTTGGGGCAGGAGCAAAAACATATAACTTTCATGATGGCCATAATATCTTTTTTTGTAAATCCATTCTTGTTCTTTAATGATGCATTGCAGAATATGCTTTTTCTTTGATGCATTAACAGATTTGTCATAGGTTGTTGTGGTGTTGATTCAGGAAATCATTGTATGAAGTACTGGGCTGCCTTCACTGAGAGGGAAATTAACAAGGGTGCAGTATGGTGATTTGATAGCTCACTTAAATCAGTTATTGTGTTAGCACATGCATGTTTAGGGCAGCAAATTTCATCTCTTTATCTTTTACATGTGGCAGAACTCAGATAGTTATCAACTGTTAGACACAGGAGGAAACAAGTTCATATTCTACTGCATTACCTATAGCAGCATTTTCATTTGTGACACATAGGAAACACCATATATGCTATCAGATGATTAAGAAATTTAGCAACACGTGAGCATGAAAATTTGATAAAAATCAGCAAAGATAAAGCTCTTCAAGTCAAGGTCTATTGCTTTGTGTATTGTCTTTACTAATTGTGCACTATTGTTTTAATAACTAACTGTTGCTTTTCAACCTCTAGGCAGGCCTGAACAAGGTCCACTGGAATCAGTGCACCACCCCAATATACAAAATAAAAAAAAATGCTCTCTGTCCCAACAATCTCACACCAAGGTCAGCATACTCATTTGTTTTAATTGTGTGCATGAATGTTTTATATTTGATCTGAGATTCATATCCTTCCCTCTTTCTATGCTCACCTTTCTCTAGCTCTTTTGTACTTGAGTTAAGGGAACACTGCAGGACAATTGGATTAAAATCTTTAAGACTAGAACTACCCAGTTGCAGCGTCATATGATGTACTGTGCTGAGTGGTCTCCAGGGGAATATTGTATTAAAGAATTCAGTTCTCTGTGCTGCAACCATAGACTACAGAATCTATTTAACCATTTTGAATGGTCGGTTATTGGGACCACAGCATGTATGAAACCAATGAAAACATTTACTCCTTGGGCACCAATTATGTCCCATTCTATCTTATAATCTATACTACCAAGCAAGTTGGGCTGTACTTAAGTATCACAGTGCATATACAGTTTATACACCTTAGGGTCTGTCTTGACTGGTCAGACCGATGTTTTGGATTAATTCTTTTTTAAACATGATAAGCCACTGCCATGAGTGTTATTGGTGGATGATAATACTACCCACAGTGTTACCTCCTGATTGTAGGATTCCAGCACATGTGATATCAAGATGGCTGGTACTAATTGTGTTTTAATCCCATCACTGGCAGCCAAGGATGAGATAATAGCAACAAAATGCACATAAGTCTGCTTCGATAACTAATTAACAAAAACAACTAGAACTCAAGTGCATAAAGGGAATATACACTATTGTCCTACATATGGGCTTCCTACATCAACACCCAGATTGGACTACACACAGGCCATGCAGGACTTTTTGGACTATCAGATAAAGGGTTTACTATTAAAATTTCGAATGGCACTCCTTCGACTGTGCTATAGTTGGCAATGGAAGTTCAAAAACGTCGAATGTCGAAGTAAAAAAATCAATCTAAGAATGGTTTTAACATGGGTCGAGGTAGGTGTTCAGTATTATTCTGAACTACAAACATCTCCCCTACCTCGACCCATGTTAACACCCATTCCTAGATTGTTTTTTTGACTTCGCAATTATCATTTTCGAACTTCTGTGTTCGACTATAGTACAGTCGACGGAGTACCGTTCGAAATTTTAATAGTAAACCAGATAAAGTACTCATTTCACCACTGTTCCTGTGGACCAGTGTCTTCAAGTACCCCTTTATCTATGCTAACTACCTTTCCCACATATTATTTTCACACACACAATTCTCAACAAATGCTGGCAGAATTCTTCTATCTCCTGCAGGTTTTTTTTTTGGCATGTTAGTACTGCCACCAACCCAAATTAGATTCACAGACACACAGTCATCTGCTCCTCTTAAATAAGTCAGATATGAAATCATACTCATTAATATTTTTGCTGGTTGTAGGCCTAAGCTCTCTAATGGGAGAAGTGTGCCATGCAGTTTGTTAATCAACAGTCTAAATTAATGGCTACATTCTTCTCAGACATATAATAATGCTAACATATAATAAATAGGTTTATAGGTTCACAGGAGATTACTAGACTAGAGGTCCCAGAGCCTTTACAACCTAGCCATGTTAAATATCCCCATTTGTTCTTTTTGGGTAATTTACAGAATGAATTTATAAACAGGGTGGGTCTGTGATCAACAGCAGCTACCCCACTCCATGAGGGACATGGGTACCACCCCAGGGGCGAATGTGAGGTCTCCTATCCAATTATCTAGCTTGCATTTGAATAGGGTCAGTAAGGAGCTCTATTTTACATGAATAGGAAGTGTATTCCAGAGAAGCAGCAGACTCTGGGAGGCATATCTGTCTCTCCAGCATGTTCTGTTAATGTCACAGGCTAGTTTGAGATCCCTGGAGTGAGTGATTCTTGTGGCATTTGACTTGCAGATGTGTACTTCCATTAGTGCAGGGTCAGAGATTGCCTTATAGGCTAGGCACAAATCACTCTTAGCGACCTATAAGATACAGAGTAAAGTGACAGAGCTTTCAGCCTGTCCACATAGATCATGATTTGTAGTCCCTGTATTTCTCAGTGAGAAAACTCTGAGGTGCTGCAGCTGTCTAGTGAGGTACTTGCAAAAGGGTGTGTTATACTGTATTAGTGGTATTAGTGGTCTGATGAGCTATGTTATATGGGTTGGAGATGGCGGCATTGACAAAAAAGCAGGAGTCAGAGCTGGAAGTGGCAGAGTTAAAGATGTTAAGATTTGCAATGGGTATGACAAGGATGGACAGGATTAGGAATCAGTATATTAGAAGGTCAGCTCAGGTTGGACAGTTTGGAGACACAGCCAGATAGGTGAGATTGTGTTGGTTTGGACATGTGCTGAGGAGGAATGCTGGGTATATTGGGAAAAGGATGCTAAGGATGGAGCTGCCAGGTAAAAGGAAAAGAAGAAGGCATAAGATAAGGTTTATTGATATGGTGGGAGAGGACAGAGAGGACATGCAAGTGGTTGGTGTGACAGAGCAAGATGCAGAAGTCAGGAAGAAATGGAAACAGATGGTCCACTGTGGTGACCCCTAACGGGAACAGTCAAAAGAAGAAGAAGTGGTCTGATGATGGTTGAGTACAATGGAGTTCTAACATTCTTTGACCTGGATGCTATGCTCTTGCTTATGAATTGTGCTGCATTGGAAGCTTTCCTTACCACTGTGGAAACGTGGTGGTTGAAGTTCAGATTGCTATCAACCTGTGTTCCCATGTCTCACACCACTGGTTTGGAACCCAGGAGGGTGCTATCAATATTGTAATTTGTAGGGAATTCTGTTTTTCCAAAGGGAATAATAATGCATTTAGTTTTAGTCCATGGCTTTGGCACCAATCATTGATTTGTGTTAGCTCTTCTTGTAATATGTTGACATCATTGGGGGCTCAGTGATTGCTTCCAGTTTGAATCATCAGTGAACTTGGTGAGCCAAAGGCTGTCTACTTTGGCCTGGACCTCTGAGAAATAGATGCCCGACAGTAAGGGGCCCAGCATGGACTCGTGTGGTACTCCAATGGTGATGGGTCTACTGGTGGAGGTGGAGTAACCAGTTTTGATGGAATGTGTTCTGTTGGTACACCAACTGGCTACCCATCTAGTAATGCAAGGGTTAATCCCCAGCTGGGAGAGTTTCATATTGATACCAGAGTGGGGGATTGTGTTGAAAGCCTTGGCAAGATCAAGATAGGCTGTGTGCACTGCTTTGTCTTCATCCGTGGCTTTGGTGACATTCTCAAAGAAGTCTCACAGGTTTAATAAGCATGATCTACCCTTAACAAGGCCAATTGGGTTGAGTCCAGCATTTGGAGGTCACCTTTGTTGATAAGGTCCATGATAATTCTTTCCATGGCCTTGCAGATGGGGCTGGTTAGACTTATGGGTCTGTAGTTGCCAGGGTCAGTTGATGGCCCCCCTTTGTGCGTGGGAATTTCTGTTGCTATTCTCCATTCTGCAGAAACATAGCCAGTTCTCAAGCTATGATTAAAGAGAATGCCGAGTGGGTCCACTAGGTCTTGTTTTAGATTTTTTAGGAAACAACCTGAGATATTATCTGGTCCCATTCAGACCATGTTTTTGGCCTTGGTGAGCACAGAGACGACCTATTCTTTAGGGATTGTATGCAGAGGGCTGGTGTCAGGTATGCTTTGGAATATGGCAGGTGGAGATAGGGGTGATGTTTGTGCTGAATCTGTCAGCTAGCAGGTTGGCAATATCTCCCAGTGTAGTATGAGTGATCCCATCTACAACTAGGTTGGCACATAGCTGGGTATTCCCTTTTAGATTTTGGATGTAGTTAAAGAATGCCTTAAGATTATCCTTGGTTAGGGATGTGATTTTAGTTTCATAATTTGCTTTAGAAGACTTTACAAGATTTCTGATTTTCTTGTTTAGGCTTAGGAGGGAACTCTTCCTCTGCAGAGTGATATCCCTCTTGCTTTTGAAAAACAGATTCTTCTTCTTGTTATATAATCTATTTATACTAGAAGTCTACCATTGTGGCTTGTTTTTATGGGAAGACCTGGTTTTGATCCAGTCAGGTACAACAGAGTTTATGCAGTCACTTACGTGTTTGTACATGGCATTTGCATAAACTTCTGCATAGTGTTCATTGATGCTGTGATTGTGGGTGGTATGAAGCTTTTTATTCCATCACTTAGTTGGCTGTAGTTAGATTTGGTAAAGTTTTTTATATAGTTTTTGTTCCTATGAAGGTGTCAGTTCCAGTAGATACTTCAAACAAGACTGAGTTGTGCTCTGACCTAACCAGGGAGGGCATCCCACATGGGGAAGTACAGTGACCCCCCCCATGTCGGTGCATACTATGTCCAGAACATTAGAGTCCCTAGTGAGGGTAAAGGCTATCTGTTCCAGAGCATTTGTGTGAACAAAGTCCAGCAACCTCTGGGTGAGCATGTTTTTGCTTGTGTATGCCCCAGTCTGTGGAAGGATAGTTGAAATCTCCCATAACTTAGGTGTTGGGCTGTATGGTGAGGGATTCCAGTAAACTGAGATAGGCGGTGTGCTTATCTTGGTTCGTGGTGGGGGATCTATTACTAACAAAGATGTGGTATGGTACTTTCCCATTAGTTAATTGGACACAGAGTACTTTGAGAGAGTTATGCTGTTTGACCAGTCTCAAAGTGTATTTGGTTTTAATAAAGATGGATACACCTCCACCTTTGGTTTCTTCACTCTCATTTTGAGGTCTGAACATGTGGAAGGCATTGTAGCCTTGCATGGCCAGGGTGCTTTCTGAGGCCTTGAACCATGTTTTGGTAACTGCACAGATGTCAGTATCCTCCAATGTGAGGAGGGCTTCCAGGAAGTGCATTAACTAGCACAACCCTGAATTTGTCTCAATTAGATTTTGTTAGGTTGAAAGATTGTTTTTTGACATTGCCTAAAAAAAGTCATTATGGGGGAAGCAAGGGCCATTGCCAGTATCCGAAAGCCTAAGGGAGACAGGTGTAGACCATCTCTAGCAAAGCAGTGAGGTCTGTCTACCACATCCTCGCAGGCTAACAGATACTGGATCCCCTTGGAATGACACCAGAAGCTAAGACAATTGTTAAAGTCAATCATTTTTTGTTTATACTGTGGCATCATCCTGGGTGAGAGAAGGATACTGCTTAGGGCTAGGGACATACCTGTCTAGGACACATAATCAGAGAGTTCCATCATGCCTCTCTTCCGGTCATCTTCAGATGATCGAAGTTGCAAAACTTTGAAAATCATATGGCCGAGGATCTGATGATCAAAGATTTGAAACTTCAAATGGTCTGAAGTGAGATCACCATACAGTGCAGAACTGTAAATTTAACATTTTTCTCATGATAGTGCAATCTTGGAGTTGGTATATTTAATTAGCAAGGGGTGTGAGGGATGGAAGAGAAAAATGTTTTTTTTTATTTTTTTTTATTTGATGTTCGAAGTTTCAAAACTTTGATCATCCAGTCCTTGGCCATATGATGTTTGACGTTTTGCAAATTTGATCATCTGAAGTAGATCCCTCTCTTCATATAGTCTAGAAAGGGACATCTCAAGTCATTCACTGCAACATGGGCTATTACAGAGCCATTACGGTACTTGTTGCTGGGTGACCTGAGTGCATGTGTGATTTGTCAGATCTTGGCACCTGATAGGCAGCTGACTGTGATCTTCTCCTTGTCCAGTCTGGTGAGGGGGACATCTATGTGTCTCACTATGGAGTTGCCTATGACCAAGACATTTGATGTGTTTTGCCTTAGAGGCTTATTTGGTGAGACATGGGTGCATGTGTTAATATGTGGTGTGTGCTTAGTGGTGAGTGTGGGTGGTGTGCATTTAGGAGGTCTCTGGTCTTTTGGTAGGCTTTTAATAAGTACCTCCACGTATGTGGGTTTATGAATTGTGACCATATTTTGTGTGAGAGGTGAGGTTTGTGTGAGAGGTAAAGCATGCGTGCTGGCAACCTGTTTGATGTCTAGTGTTTTACAAGACAGAATTGACTCCAATTCCACAGTGTATTTGCATCTCTCTCGTAGGGTGTTAGTTTGCTTTAGGAGTAGATGACTGTCATTATAAATGAAGCAATTGCTACATTGCTTCACGATGCCCATATGAATCAAACTGGTAGGAGAAATGATGGGAAACTGCCTGTCCATTGTGGTAGGATTTTTCTGAATGTGGTATTTGGGAAGGAAGTGGGCTAGCTGGACTTAGGACTTTGGCATAACTGGTGGGCTAGTTTGATTTGGAGTAGTAAAGGTAGGTTGTGGATGATAAATGTGAGAAAGCTGCTTAAAGCACAACTCAGTTGCCCTTGGCTTTGTTATACAACACTACCCTACCTGTCATTTTGTGTAGAAATGGGTGTGGCCAGAGTGATTGACATGCCTAATGTCTGTGATGTGTCATGCAGATAATGCATGACTGACATGCCATGGACATCATGAATATTCATTGTCTAATCCTAGTTTACCATTTTCCTCAAAGCAGTGCGATCTCAGAGTTCGTATATTTAAGTAGCAGAGAGTGTGAGGAAGCGATTTTGTTGGTTAATGATAAATAAAAATATGCTCTGTAAAGCTGGCAATCTGATGGCTGGGTTTCACAAATAAATAATTGCAGTACATTAATCTACCTATTTTAAACTGTTAAGTCCCTAAAATGTATAATACATTTTATATGCTTAACTTCTATACAGTTTAACTCCATTTTGAGTGTTCCTATAATTTCTCCTTCTTGACTCTCTTGTTATAGTCTACAACTACACCCCCCCCAAAGTTATCTTTGTTTTGGCCTGTCTGATCGTGTATTAAGAAATGGTGCTGTAAAACTGTGTTTGCTGATGTATGCAATCCTGTGTTTTTTTGCAGAACTCCTGTATGACTATTCATGCGGATGAACAAAACATCTACATATTTATTCAATGATATAGAAAAAAATCTCCATGTGCTGGGTCTTGGGTGGAGTTTGGGTGGCCCTTGCTACTGCACATCTGGTGGGGTAGTGTTGTAAAACATAGCTTTCCCCTTTGCTCAGCAGGAAAACTTGAGTGCTTCTACTGGAAGGTCTCTAGGGAAAAATGATGTTTCTGGCTGTTTGTATCTATACAGGGTACTGCTGAAACCTGTTGCGTGGTGTACCACAATGAGCAAATGCAAGGCTTACATATGGGCAAAAACATTTTTTAATACAGCTACCAATGGGAAAGCCCCAAACTGAGCCTTTCTTCAGCAATTCCCAACTCAGATGGGTCCTGAACTACACAGTTCTGCCACAAGTATGCAGGGAGGCCCTCTTAATGTAAGATGGATGGTTTAAGAACACAGTGATACCAAACAGTCTAGATACAGCGGGTCTGAATCTAGCCTCTGCTATGTAAGGCAAGGAAAAACAAACTCTAGATGGGAAGGAGTAGGGGAGAGTGAGTCAAAATAAGAGTGTTTAGTAGTATACTATGAGATGACCTGTAGTGGCACCACCATCTGCACAAACTGGCACCTCTTTTAGCAGCTGTGAACAGTGGGAGACTATGGCGATCATTTCCTATAGAGGATTTTAATCTGGAGAGGTTTGCTTATATGCAAGCATGGGGAATCGAGGCTTTTATACCAGCAGAATGAAAGACTTTTGCAGAGTTAAACCCTCAGGCCAATCAGATGAATGCTTTACAGCAAAGGTCAGAATTCCTGCAATATCAGAAATCATTGGAAATAAGTTCACTAACCCTGAGAAATGTTCACAACACAGAAAAACTTTGGCAAATTTAGAAATATTTTGGCAGACTCGGGAGAACTTTGGCAAATTCAGTACAGCTTTTACAATATCAGAGGAGGTTAGCAAATATCAGAATACTGTTAAAACAACGTAAGGGCAGTACAGTACTAAATATATGGAGTTTCTTTAACAAGTGCAGGCTGAAAAACAGTGATAAGTTCAACAAAATCAATAATTGCAGAACAGAAACAGTGCAAGTGCAAAATAGATAAATAAATAAATGCCAGCCACATGAGCTTAAAAGCTAATAAATTAATTTTACTTAAATAATAAAGAAAACAGTGCAAATAAATATTGAAATATACATAGTTTGACAAACATGGAGAAAGAAAATAAATATCAGTAACAACAGACAGGGTGCATACAGAAAAGCCTGAGCTACAGATACATAAGTTTGCAGGCTATGTCTTACAACAGAAATACTGATCTTAACTATCATAAGTTAGATATTAATGACAGGTATTCACAGATAGGTTCATAGAAACAAGAGAGAACCAACATCTATTTTAGCATTTCTCTTAGTACAGTTATACACAATGTTTTCCCCTTTTCCACCGGTTATCACATGATATCACTTTCATAACAAAGAAAACAAGTGGTCAAACCAGTGCTTTTACCTCTCTTCAGAATAAATGCTTAATCACAGCTGTCCAGGAACAATAGGACTTAACAATATATATCCATGCCTGCTTCTTCCCCATGGCTCCATCCTGGTGTCTTAGTGATACACAACCATTAACACCATTAGAGATTACAGCAATTACATCTAAGGAGAAGGATACTTTCCAGTTTTTCATCTTTGTTACTTTCACAACACAGGACAACCAGTCTGGAGATCCAACACACTTCAAAAGATATTCTCTGTTCTTTTATATTCAAAAAGACAAAAGTCACACATTCCTAGAGTATGAGAACAACATTCTGATTGCAGATGAGTAAGAGAGAAGAGAAAGAAAAGTATTCATCACATTTTTAACTGTTCTCTTTAGCCTGGTTTCACAGATGTACAAGAGGGTAGCAAAAACATAAAGTAAGAAAGACTTGGAAAAGGTAAAGGCTTTGTGGTGTGGATGATGTTGCAGATAATTGAGATTACCAGATATTTTTGTGCAAAATGTTAGGCTACAGGATCAAAAATTGGGTGATTTTTGGTAGCACTATATATGTCTTGGTAATGGCAGAGTATGGTGAGGGTATGCAGCACTTGGTGAAAATTTAGGGACTGTATGTGATAAGTTGGGATGATAAGAGGTTAAGTTTATGCAGATACAGGATAATGGGGGTGAATGATAATATAAGATAACGTGATTTACTAATTCTTCACAGCTGTACAACTGTGCTGTTGGTATACATAATTTTTTTTTTGGGGGGGGGGTCTTGCCCCAACATCAGGGGAACATATGGGAGCTTGCCTCCCTGCAAAAAAAAAAGATTTTTCTGCTCACCATTTTTTGATATATAATTTGCAATGAACGGTGAGTCAAAAGACAGTGCTTCATATTTGTGTACGTGAACTAGCCTCCAGTGGGGATGTGTAGGCTCCACATCAGTAGATGCTCTTGATGGATCACAATATGACACCTGGTAGAAGCTGGGGGCTTAGAGATGGCCTTGGTGAACCAGCAGTTGGACACCCACAATGGACACCTGGAACATGCAGTTATGCAACTGCAGAGTTGCACTGCTGTCTGGCCATGACCAGCAAGCCACCAGTGGCTGACCTCAGCCATGAGGGCAGTCACAGAGGTAACTAACATCAGACTGGGTTTAGCACTGGGCAGTGAAGCAGTCATCTATCATCCCACTCAACTCCCCAACATGGTGTTGCCTTTCTTTGTGTTTCACTTCTCTACCTAGTTTGTAGCCCAGTTCTCCCCATTACCAACTGTCTTCCCTCTGTCTCTCTCTCTGCACCCACCCATTTTGTATCAGCTCATCTGCTGTTGGTCTTTGTCTGTCTTTATAGTTTGTCTGCCTCTGTCCCTATCCCTATACCTTCTTTCCTTTCACTTGTTAGCTTCCCCCTCTACCTTTCTTGGAAAAAAGAAAATTGGGATCAGTCCCACAGAAATATATATCTTTCTTCCTACCGCATCCCAGGCTTCTTTTTCTGTTGTCATTCTGAATGTTTCTTTGTTTGCCCATTTCTGTCTCCATTAATAGGAATAAAGTAGTAGGTTTCTTTGCTGTTCAGACCCTTATCAGGGCTGTTTGCTGCACTCATTGCATCAAAACACTAATAACTGAGCATTATCTGTACTTGCTAAATGCACACTACATGTGTTCATTGAGGCAGGTAGTATTATGTTGTAAAGTACCAGTCATTGCATGACCTGTCGAATTTTCTCTTGTGAAGTCTGTCATTAGAGTGTCTTTGCACACAACACCAGTCCTAATCCATTGTTAGTTAGCTTTGGGCTTCATTGCTCAACTGTGTATGTGTGAATTTAATTTTGCACAGATGTAGAGGTGATTTTCAGTAACTGCTTGAAATTTCAGGACCTGTAAGACAGAGTCCCAATGAGTCCCAAAACACATAGAATGAATGGCTGAAAAAATTGACTTACATATACTAAGTATGGGATGGCACATTTCTCGAGATAGTCCCTTTCTTCTCTGTGGAATGACAATCTCAGTTAGTATATTTAAGTTCAGGGGTGTGGGGGGTTGCCCTCCTGCAAAAACAGAAATTTAAAGGAGAAGACCAATTCTTGAGATTCGCTGTTCTCTTGCATTTTCAGACTTTTTTCCAGCTTGTTGGCATTTGGTATTTCAAATGCCAACGTCTCAGTAGGATGCTGATTTTTCTGAATCCCACAGAAAATAAAATAAAATAAAACATTTTCTGCATTTCCAGTTCATTTCTATGCAAGAAAACACATTGCATCACATACTGTAGACAGAAATATACTTACATAACCCTAAAAACAATATAGATCAACCCCCTAGAAATGAAATCCATTAGTTTTACAATAAAGAATACTTAAAATGCAGAAATAAAAATGAAAACCAAACAATGACTAGAGAATCAAAAAACTAACCTGGTTTTGTCTAAATTAAGATCAAACTAACTAAAATACAACTAAAGTATAGCAAGAAAAAAATGGTGGTATAAAGTTCACTACCATACTAAAATACATAAAAAATGAACTGAAGGTCACCAGAAAAGTTCTACAAAGCTAGAGAAGAAAACCATCCACAAGACACTCCATTTATCAAAGCAGAAACAACCTAAATCCCATATTTGAAAAAAAAATGTATGCTGTAATATGAGCCCTTTGAAATGAATGGGATACAGTAATTAAAAAGGTCAAAGAAAATAAATAAATGGAGTACATGGGGGGGGGGTTAAACAATGGGATACAAGAAATAGCTTGCACTCTAAGTTTATGGAACCTGATTATTGGATTAGAGCTTCCCCAGTCATTACAAAACTCATTTATTTATTTAGTTAGTTATTCAGTTTGGTAACCAGGGAAGAGCCATACCTCATAACATTCCAGATTTTTGCAGAGTGTCCAGATTTTTGCCTCAGATTTTTGATTTGTTTTTCATAAAAGCTGTGGTTTTCTGGCAAATCATTGAATACTGAAGTTACTAATTGATGACTTATATTTTAGTTCCATACTTCATATCCTTCAGAAAATACATGCTAATGCAAAGCCTATTATTCTACCAACTTTCTAAGTTTATAAGAGCAATATTTAAAATTTGCCCCCCATTGTTTTTAGCTTTGCCCAGATTTCTTGTGCTTAGAGGTTGAGAGGTATGAGTAAAGCACTGATCCAATGGACCCATTACAGTCTCAGTGCGGGCAAGTATAAATAACAGTAGACAAGCAAGTTAACAAGTCATATTATGAATATAAATAAAATGTTGTGTGAAGATAGCAAAGAAACAATAGCAGTAATAATACTGCTAATAATAATATAATAATAATAAAGTGCACAATAAAGAGGGGAATAGGAAGGGATGCTTAGAATAAGGAAAGAAGAAGAGAGTTAAATAGTGAAAGGATAGAGCAAAAGTATAAAATAAAAATTAAATTAACAATATACAATATATATACAACATGTAAGAGATGTCACATATTGGTGTAGGGAAATAATGTGAGAAAGTAAAATGCACCTTTGAAGTGAAGTAGAGAGTGTGCGATTAGGTGATGTGTTCAGAGGAAAAGCATTTATAAATTCACTCAGACTTGAGATGATCCTTAAGCTGAGCACAAAATGATGGTTATGGTGTGAGATCTTTAAGATTAGTAGGGTGGAATTCCCAGAGTTTGGGTCCTAAGATGGAGAAAGCATGGTTAGTGCTATGAAGTCTTGTTCTAGGACACTGAAGAACCAGACCAGAGTGGTTATGTCTTCTTAGATTGTAACTGGGGGAGGGGGGTTCTGAAGGGCATGGAGACAATGGAAGAACAGGATTGTTCTTTGAAGAACTTGTTGA
>NC_056745.1:1429266805-1429289054 GCF_019279795.1 Protopterus annectens | reverse complement strand
AGAATGGCTAGGAAAGTAGTATTAAAGAATAAAACTGCATCATTAAGAGGAAGTGTTTTTAAGGTGTTCCAGTTACAGATGCTGAGTTCAGCCTGAAAAAGGTTTATAATAAAATTCTTGGTAGATGAATTTGTTGGATATTAGGGGTACTTACACAATCTGACGTTTTCTTTGAAGAACTTGTTGAGTTGGGATCCAAAAAGTAGGTTGACACATTGTTGGACAGGTAGCCAATTAGCTTTATTAAGCTTGATTCTTTAGTTATGTCAGGAACCTTGGTGGCAACTCCCAGATATGCTCTGAGTTAGTGCAAAATGACAAAAAATACACTGAACCCACAGACATTGCCAACATCCTGGCAGACAGGTTCAGTGCAAACTCCCCCCCCTTCCCCCCCAAAAGAGCAAATGTCTATCCCAACAGAGTGTAGCCTCCCTGACATCACAGATGCATAGGTGAGAGCTGCCCTCTCCAAAGCAAAAAACACAGCATCAATGGGACCAGACGGTGTCCTGGGCTGCATCTTACATGAGCTTCAAGAAGAACTGAACACTCACATAAAGTCACTGTTCAATCTCAGCCTTACTACAGGATATGTACCCAAGGAATGGCGTACAGCAACAGTGGTCCCACTCAACAAAGGTGGTGCCACAATGGACCCCGGAAACTATCGCCCTATAAGCCTGACTAGCCTGGTCTGCAAAGCTATGGAGCGTATCATCATGGAACTCATAAACAAAGACATTGGGAACCTCCAAACACTGGATCCTACCCAATTTGGCTTTGTTAAGGGCAGATCGTGCCTCTTGAATCTGATCAACTTCTTTGAAATAGTCACCAAGGCCATAGATGAAGGGAAGGTAGTCCACACAGCCTACCTGGACCTCGCAAAAGCCTTCGACACAATACCCCACTCGGGCATCATAAATAAGCTCACTAGCTTATATATCAACCCCTATGTCACAAGATGGGTTGCAAACTGGCCCAGGGATAGAATCCACATGGTCAGAATTGCAGGTGCCATGTCAAACTCTAAACCAGTTACAAGTGGCATCCCACAAGGCTCAGTCCTGGGACCTCTCTTGTTCGGTATATATTTCTCTGAGGTACAGGCTAACATGGGAGGACTATGGCTGGCCAAGTTCGCAGATGACTGCAAACTGGGTGCCATAATCGACTCGCCGACTGACACAAGCATCCTCCAAAAGGGTCTCACAGAGACGGATAACTGGTGCCAGAGCCATGGCCTAAAGCTAAATGCCAAAAAGTGCATAGTCATCCCCTTTGGGAAAAACAAAGTGCCCACAAATTACCACATAGGTGGTAATCCATTAAGTACGGAAGAAGTAATTAGGGATTTGGGGACCCAAGTAGATAGCAATCTCTCCTTTGACAATCACGTTGCCAAAGTGGTTAGAAAGACCTTCTATATAGCCCACCTTATCACAAAAGGGTTCACATCTAGATCAAGAGAGGTCATTGTGCCCTCTACTCATCAGGCCCATAACTGAATACAATGCCCCATTTGGGATGTACCTTACCCGACACCTGCAGCAACTGGAAAGACCCCAAAAGTACCTCACCAAGAGGATCAAGGGACTAAAACAGATGCCCTATGCAGTTAGGCTAAAGAAACTCCAGCTCTACTCAGTTGCTTACCATCTACTCAGAGGCGATCTGTGCCTGACGTATAAAGTCATGTCCAACCCAGAATTAATGGACATGCTCCACCTCAGGAAATCCAAATCCCTTAGAGCTACACGCTCCAGGGACTTAAACCTCAACACAGAAATAAATAGGACATGCTGGAGGGACAGATTCATATCCCAGAGGCTCCCCTCACTCTGGAACAAAATTCCAATCCTGGTTTAAGAGAAAACCCAAGCCCAGACCCTAATGCATTAGATATAGATCTGGCTACCCAATTCAACTCTTTTTTCATAGACTCTATTTCCAAACTAACCACATCCTTCTCTAACAACAACTCACCCCCTACTTCTGCATCCATCCCCTTGCTGCCCCACTCATCTCCTATCTCTCAACTCCCTCCTTTCTCGCTAAAACCCATTCCTACTTCTACCATCAAAAAACTCCTACAAAAACTCAAACCATGCACCAATGCCCCCGATAAGATTCCCTCCTCCTTCCTCAGCATAGCTGCCAAAGCCATTGCCTTCCCCATCAGCATCCTAATCAGTCGCTCTATCCAAGAAAGTCTTGTACCTACACTCTGGAAAAGGGCTTTCACCATTCCCCTGCACAAAGGAGGCAATAATAACAATATTACTAACTTTTGTCCCATTGCCATCATCTCTCCTATATCAAAACTCCTTGAGAAATGTATCCATCTTCAACTCCTTCCTTATCTCTTAGACAATAACTTACTAACTTCCACACAACACAGATTCAGACCCAATCACAGCACCATGACCGCCCTCCTTTCCTTCCTGGAAACTGTAAATATAGCCAGAGACTCTGGCTGTACTGTATCTACCCTCTTTCTGGACCTCTCTAAGGCTTTCGATACCATCTCTCACAACCTTCTCCTAACTAAACTATGTAACATAAACCTATCCCCTTCCTCTCTAAATTGGTTTAACAGCTATCTCTCCAACAGGCAACAAGCTGTCAAATGGAAAAAAATATCTCCTCCTACCTCAACACACCCACTGGTGTCCTCCAAGGTTCCATTTTAGGTCCTCTCTTCAATATATTCATAAATGAAAAATAATCCAAATGCCACGGGAACCTTGCTCCAATAAGAAATTGCGTGAATGCAGATATGATGTCCTAAACGCAATTTATTCAAAGTCAACAAGCGTTTTCGCCACTGCCTCTGCCGTGGCTTCATCGGAGAGAAAATTTACAAAAAGTATGGTATGCATACACTTTTTAAACACGAAAACCAGGAAGTGATGTCAACATTACAAAAGCAAAAATGCGAGGGTATAAGTAAAATGCCTCACGTATGTTACTTAGTCAAGTGACTTATTTAGTAGAAGTCCAAAAGGACGGTGAATTTAGTTTAAAATCAAAAGCATTTAACATGATAAAATAAAAGATCAATGAACAACATACAATATAAAATGTAATATGTAAATAGAACAGTTATGTTGTTAAAAAGTACATATATGTGTACCCATCAGTTTAATTACGTATTCGTATTATTGAGTGCTCATATTAAGTGTACATGAATGTGTAAAGCACTGAAATGGTCCAAAACTTGTTGCAGCAAAGTTGTCAAGGTGTCAAGGACATATAGTAAAATTAAAATTATCAAGTGTAAACTAAAAAATGCACATAAAATGCAAGGACAATTTATTATGTATGTATATATAACCCTAAAAGGGGTACTAAAAATTCTTACCCATAACAAAAACTAAATAAGAAGTTAAAAGGTGCCTCTACCTGAAGGGGAGGGGTAAAAAAACTATCTCAAATAGCTCCTTAGCTTCAATACAGCCGAAATATTACAATTTTCATTGAGGCCTGGATGCTTAAAAGCATCCAACCTCAATTGCCACTCCAATTCGCGATTCTCAAGGATCAGCGAATAAGGACCCCCCCCGTATCTTAATTTGTACCTGGTCAATGGCCATAAAGGAAAAACTATGGCCTGGATTGAGGTCAACATGCTTAGCTAGTGCATTCACATCTTTTTATTTTTGATGGCATACATGTGTTCATAAACACGATCACGGACCCTGCGGTCCGTTTTGCCGATGTAGAATGCAGTACAACAGTCACACAAAGCTATATAAATGATGGATCTACTTTCACAATTTAAGGGAAACCGAATAACGTATTTCTTGTCCCTAATAGTGAAGGTTTCACCTACTTTTACCTTGTGGCACCAGTTACAGAATCCGCAGGGGTACATGCCAATCCGTTTGTTAAAAAACTGGCTAGTGAAGTCTCTTTGTAAAAGTTCCTTGAGGTTACTACTTCTTTTAAAAACGAAGTTAGGGGAAAGACCTAATTTCTCCACCAGACTGGGGTTGTTGGATATAAAGTGCCAGTTTTTTCGTATTATAGACATAATAGCCTTAGAGTTCATACTGTAGGTAACGACAAAACTTAATGAGAAATCACGTGGCACATCAGGTCTTAAAGGAACAGGAGTGGAACCTAAATGACATTCCAAAAAAGAGGTCATCTCAAGGGTCGATGGTCCATCAGTAACAGTTAGGACTTGGCATAGAATGGGTTTGTAAAATCCATTCGTCCTTTTAGAGTCCACCTCTGAGATTAATTCATCCAACAAGCGGTTCGGATAGCCCCGGTTTAAAAACATGTCCTTCAAAAGGTCACATTCAGTCCGGAAATCCAACAAAGTACTGCACATTCTCCCCGCTCTAACTAGTTGGCCCTTTACTATGGACCGTTTTTGTTTGAAGGGATGGTAGCTAGAAAAATGGAGGAAAGAGTTGCAGTACGTTGGTTTTCTATACACACTCTAAATGAAGGCATTATTGCTGGTATCCTTTGATAATTTCACGTCCAGGTAATCAATTTCAAAAAGAGAAAAATTGGACGTGAATTTTAAAAACCTTGTTGTTGTATTCAAGGTGTCAACAAAACCAGCAGCCTCAGACCTGTTCCCTTTAAATAGAAAGAACATGTCGTCGAGGAATCTCGTATAGTATTTGACAAAGCACATCAATTCGGGTGAAGCATAAAGAAAATGCTTCTCCCAATAACCCATAAAGAAGTTTGCAACGGTAGCTCCACAAGGGGAGCCCATTGCAACCCCCTGCTTTTGTAGAAAATACTGCTTGTCAAAAATAAAAAAGTTAGATGACAGAACTATCTCTAATAGTTCAGTTACGAGGTCCACTTCGATCCTAGGGGCGCCAAAGTCCTGAAGTAAAAGGCCTATCCATTCTGAGGCCTCTTGGTGAGGGATAGAGGTATATAAATCTACCACATCAACGGTGAGAAAATTACTCTCACTGTCGTATGGTAAATTATTAATACTCTCCAAAAATGACCAAGAGTCTTTACAGACGCTTGGAATGGACTTAATGTACTTGGACAAGATGTTGTCGATGAGTTTAGCACAAGGATACGTCATAGATGATCTCCCATCTATGAGAGCTCTCATTGGTGGGTTATTAATATCCTTGTGGATCTTCGGTATGCCAAAAATCACAGGGATTTTTGGCAAAGTGATGTCTATATAATTATAAACATCAATGTCAATTTTCCTTTCCAGAAATAGATCTCGGAAGTAGCCCCTAATCCTATTATGAGCGCCATGAATCTCATTGATAGATGACTCAGAGTAAGCAGTAGATGTCAAGACAGTAAACATTCTCTCCTTATAAGAATGGTCATCCAGTATAACCAAACCCCCACCTTTGTCAGGCTTAATAAGCCTGACCGGTGAATGGCAAAGTTGGTCCAAGAGGGATAGCTGCTCCTTGGTGGTGTTAAAACCAGTGTTTACCCCTTTCTTTTGTGTATCCAAAAGCAGTTGCCTGAAATCAACCTCACACACATTCTCAAAAAGATGAAGAGACGCGTGAAGAGGTGGGTTAAAAACACTTGGAAGTTTCAAAGGACATCCAGTTTGAGGCAGCTCATTATTAAAAAGGAGTTTTAAATTTAGTTTGCGAACAAAACACTTGAGATCGATAATTTCCTTAGAAATGTTGCCATATCTACTGGGTACAAAAGTATTGCCATAGGCCAAAAGCTCAACAAGTTCCTCATTAAAAATGAGTTCGGTAAAATTATAAATTTTAAAATCTCCCTTTTTATTGGTGATTATTACTGGGTATACTGGGTCTTCTGAAGGGAGAATGACACCAACATCATTCTCAAGGTCTACATTGCCACCATAATAGGAACATGGATTTATTTGTTCCGGTTCCTCTTCCTGTTGGTGTACTGATAGTTGTTTCGCTGGCCTAAAAAATTATTGCCATTGCCTTTTTTCTGGTTAGTTTCATTTTGCCCTGCATTATTGCCCTTAAGGCCTTTAATTCTGTTACTACGTCTAGGCC
This sequence comes from Protopterus annectens, assembly GCF_019279795.1. Taxonomy (NCBI): domain Eukaryota; kingdom Metazoa; phylum Chordata; order Ceratodontiformes; family Protopteridae; genus Protopterus; species Protopterus annectens. Next base: position 1,429,283,046 of record NC_056745.1, on the reverse strand, counting down.
CCAACTGCACATCCTCTGGCAGGTCATCTTCTATGTCAATGTCGTCCCTGAAGGTATTCTCAACAGGGTCAGCATGATCCGAATTATCCCTAGTGGACTGCCTAATATCGATGTATTGGAGTCTAGGGTATGCACTATCATTCTTGTAGGCTAACCTATCTCTGACCAGTTTTTTATTTTTATTAACCTTCAATTTAGCTAGAAGTGCGTCAATACTGGTTAGGATACGGTTGTAGTCGTATCTATACCGTGAAAAATTTAAATCAAGCTTGATCTCCTTATCTAAGGAGTCAATTTCATTAACCAATGTTGTTATATGATTAGTGTAATGTTTAATAATAAGTTCAAGGAGCTGCTTTCCTTGTTGTTGAAAAAGACCCTTTAAATCAGTGTAAAAAAGAGGGTCACTAAGTAAACCCGATGGAGAAAAACTACTCCGTAGCCCCTTAGGGATCAAATTTTCATTTATACATTGTTTAAAGTATGCTGCTTCAAGTTGTAATTTTTTTAACTTAAGAACCTTATTATCAAAAAGTTTAAGTTTGTCAGCAATAACACCATTGTTCAGAATGTCCACATCATTCCTGTTAATAAAAGAGCCTTGTTGTGAGAAGGAAAAGTTATCCGTATTTGTCATCCATTCCTTTAAGTCAGGCTCTGCGCTTGAACCTGCAGCAGAACCAACATTAAAGATAGGATTACCCACACCAGGGGTTCCTGAAAGGGTGTTAAAAACACCCATATTGTTATTTACATTAGCCACAGTGTCATTAAGTGGCTGTGCATCACGTCCAAACAGACCTAATCTATGGTTAGGTAAAGCATCGTTGTTTGCTGTTAAATCAGCTGATTGAGAATTGTAGCCTGCAGTCGGATTATGCTGAATGGCCAGTTCAGCAGCAGGAATGAACACATCAAGACTGTCCAAAGGAGACCCTCGGACCCGACCTGCGACCGTAGAGCTGGGAGCTGTTGTAACTCGACCGTAGTAACCTCAAGGAACTTTTACAAAGAGACTTCACTAGCCAGTTTTTTAACAAACGGATTGGCATGTACCCCTGCGGATTCTGTAACTGGTGCCACAAGGTAAAAGTAGATGAAACCTTCACTATTAGGGACAAGAAATACGTTATTCGGTTTCCCTTAAATTGTGAAAGTAGATCCATCATTTATATAGCTTTGTGTGACTGTTGTACTGCATTCTACATCGGCAAAACGGACCGCAGGGTCCGTGATCGTGTTTATGAACACATGTATGCCATCAAAAATAAGAAAGATGTGAATGCACTAGCTAAGCATGTTGACCTCAATCCAGGCCATAGTTTTTCCTTTATGGCCATTGACCAGGTACAAATTAAGATACGGGGGGGGGGGGTCCTTATTCGCTGATCCTTGAGAATCGCGAATTGGAGTGGCAGTTGAGGTTGGATGCTTTTAAGCATCCAGGCCTCAATGAAAATTGTAATATTTCGGCTGTATTGAAGCTAAGGAGCTATTTGAGATAGTTTATTTACCCTCCCCTTCAGGTAGAGGCACCTTTTAACTTCTTATTTAGTTTTTGTTATGGGTAAGAATTTTTAGTACCCCTTTTAGGGTTATATATACATACATAATAAATTGTCCTTGCATTTTATGTGCATTTTTTAGTTTAAACTTGATAATTTTAATTTTACTATATGTCCTTGACACCTTGACAACTTTGCTGCAACAAGTTTTGGACCATTTCAGTGCTTTACACATTCATGTACACTTAATATGAGCACTCAATAATACGAATACATAATTAAACTGATGGGTACACATATATGTACTTTTTAACAACATAACTGTTCTATTTACATATTACATTTTATATTGTATGTTGTTCATTGATCTTTTATTTTATCATGTTAAATGCTTTTGATTTTAAACTAAATTCACCGTCCTTTTGGACTTCTACTGAATAAGTCACTTCACTAAGTAACATACGCGAGGCATTTTACTTATACCCTCGCGTTTTTGCTTTTGTAATGTTGACATCACTTCCTGGTTTTCGTGTTTAAAAAGTGTATGCATACCATACTTTTTGTAAATTTTCTCTCTGATGAAGCCACGGTGGAGGCAGTGGCGAAAACGTTTGTTGACTTTGAATAAATTGCGTTTAGGACATCGTATCTGCGTTCACACAATTTCTTATTGGAGCAAGGTTCCCGTGGCATTTGGATTATTTTTTGTTTTTACTTGTTTTACTTGTTTCACTTGACTCGTATATTCATAAATGATTTATTTCACTCAATTCCTCATGCTAAACTTATTCAATATGCAGATGATTCTACAATTATCTGTGCAGCCACAGCCATTCCCACTCTCTTAAAACTGACCCAAGATGCCCTCTCTACCACAGAACAGTGGATGAAGAACAATCATCTAGCACTCAATGCATCAAAAAACAAACTTATGGTATTTACCCCCTCAAAAACCAACACCACTGATAAAAAAACTTTTTTCCATCACTAGCTAGAATAATACACCTCTTGAACTAGTATCCGAAACCAAGCTACTAGGAGTCCAGATTGATGACCAGCTCAAATTCAAGAACCATCTATAACTAAACATAAAAAAATCACCAAAAACTTGGCATACTCTACTGACACAATTGATTTCTCACTACATCTACTAAGCTCACTGTAGCTACCACATTTCTCATCCCTTCCCTCCTTTATGGAGCCCCTCTCCTAATAAATCTACAATCAGCTCTCAAAACAAAACTGTCCTCCTGTTATAATAAAATTGCCAAATTTGCTACTAGCCACAAATCATCTACCCATCACTGTGCATCTCTCCACAAAATTAACTGGCTAGAGCTTCCCAACTATCTCTCCTATACTCAGCTCAATTTTGCTCACAAACTCATCTTTCATCCCTCCCTCTGTCCCTCCCTCAGCTCCGCCTTTAAAATGCACCTGCCACAAAAACTCCTAAGATCCAATAACCAAAACCTTATTGAGCTGTACAAACCCCTTCACTCTCTGGGACAAAACCTCCTGTCATTTGCCCTGGCACGCATATGGAACTCCCTTCCTCCCTCCATTCGTACCACCACCAACCTCCCTGTTTTTAAAAAATCACTTCATTCACATCTAACTTCCTCATGGGAATGCTCCTGCTCCCACCCCTCCTAGCCTATTCTCCATTTCCTACAAGCAACTACTCCATATATTAAGAGACACTAAATAATAAGCCAACTGTGATAACATCTTATAATTCTCTAAGCATACAACTCCATTCGAGAAACTATATATTCACTACAGCAATTCTTTGTTTTTTTCTTACAAGATTTAACCAAAACATTTTTTTCGTGTACCTGCTTAATTCTTAGCTTTCAACAAATGAAACCTATCATGGCATTGTAACTGCTTAATCATTGCTATGTCTAGAAGCTACAAACAACTGAAATTGTAAACTTCTGTAAACTTTTTAATCTTTGTTTGGTCTTGAAGGTACAAATGACTGAAATTGTAAACTTCTGTAAACCTTTTAATCTTTGTTTGGTCTTGAAGGTACAAATGACTGAAATTGTAAACTTTTGTCACAATTGTTCTGTAGTTTAGTCTTTAACCTACAAATGATTGAAATTGTAAACTGTAATCTTTGTTTTGGAGCTTTTCTCCCCAGGACTCCATTGAAAACAGGTTCTTCTTGGCCCAATGGACTATCCTGGTAAACCAACTGCAAATAAATAAATAAATAAATCCATGTTAGGCAGAGCCCCTCACTGACCCTCTTCAAGAGAAGTCTTGACGAGTGGATGGGAGATCATTAGTTTACCCCTGGGATCACTTCTGTGTCCCTACTATACAGAGGCACAGTAAACTAACCTTAAAAGGGCTATCTTCTGTGACCTACTATACAGAGGCACAGTCAACTAATCTAAAAGGGTGGCGAAAGCCAAACACACTCTGGCTAGGCTTATAAATGCCTTAGGGCAGATAGCCTAGTATCAACCTATGAACCTATGAACCTATGCAATGATGCACATTTCTAGGGCAGAGAGTAATTAAAGGCAGATAGAATTGCTTATAGTTTGGATGGTGGAGAATTTTTCTTAGATGCTGATGCAACTAGTTGAAGTCCATATTCAAGCTGGGCCAGTACAATAACCTTGCCTATGGTATTCCTGGTTGATCTGGAGGGAAAGGAGGAAAATTTGATAGGACTAAAATTGGGGAGGGGGTAATTTTCTTCCATATTTGTTATAGGTGAAGGTGAAAGTTCGGTGAGGGATAAAGCCACATTGCAAGGTATTTGAAGGAGATGACTTGATCAATGGGGTCATCCAGATGGTCATGAATAAGAAGTGATTGCGAGTTTTTCTAATGTTTAAGGGAGATACCAGACAGTATTACTGTAGTTTTGGAAGTGTTCAGCATTAGTTTTTTGTTAAGACAAATGAAATATAAATAATGTGAAAGTCTATATATATATATATATATATATATATATATATATATATATTTTATGTGTATGGGTTTACATTTCTCTTTTATTTTTTATTTTTTAAGAGCATGTGTTTTAGACTAATTGTTTGTTAATAGGACATGTTATTTTATTGGCTGGCTTTGTCATGTGCTATTATGCTTTTGAGAGTATAAAATGAAATGATTTTTTTTGTAAAACATACTCTTTGATAACTGAGGAAGGGTACATCCCGAAAGCTTTTATCCTGTTCAATAAATTAAGCGTTTCTACGTCTGCGAACTTTTTCTTTTCTTGGAAATTGCAATATTGTTCCTGGTGGTTTGCTACAGTTGGTTTGTTGATTTTTATAATAAGAGAAAGGAAGTCAGTGTGTAGTTGCTGCTGTATGGCCGAGGAGGTCAGGTTTGAGTGAAATAAGACCGTACCATCAGCATAAAGTGAGAGAGAGAGAGAGAGAGAGCGAGAGAGAGAGAGAGAGAGAGGGATGAGGCAGGTCAAGTGGCAATTCATTAATGAAAATAGAAAAAAGAAGGGGATCCATAGTGGAGCCCTGTGAGACTCCTTTAAGGAGAGGGGTGGAAGCAGACAGTGTGGTCTGAAACTGAACACACATAAATACCAATTGGAAAGATAATTTTTTAAACCAGGGAATGTATCTGGGCTAATGCCAGTTTCAGTTAGGTGATCTAATAGAATTGTATGGTCAACCAAATCGAAAGTTCTGGTGAGGTTAACAAAGATGGCTGAGGTGAGGAGGCCTTTGTCCATAAACAGAAGGATGTTATCAGTAGGTGTCCAGAGTGCAGTAGAAGTTCTCCTACTGGCCCAAAAGCCATGCTGTTTTGAGGAGATGTAATGGATGAGCTGACTGTAAATTCATTTTTCAAGGATTTTACCAAGTATGGGAAAAATGGAAATTAGGGGGGGTGGTTACCAGTGGCTGTTTTCCAGATATCAGGGTATCAGGCATGATGTTTTGAGTTAGGCAAAGATTATAAATGTGAAGATGGGGTGGGACTATGAAGTCCTTGCATAGAAATAAGAACCATGGGAGAAGATTTTTAGGAGCAGCAGGTGAGGCAGGTTTCAGTTCTCCATGTAGTGGTACTACATGTTTAGCTTTGATTGTTTTGAAATGGAAAGTGGGAATATATAGGGAGAATAGAGGTTATAGGGAGAGGAGGGGGTTATTAATAGAATTAAGGATGGGAAGCATACTGAAGTGGAGACTAAAATCAACATCTATGAGGTGAAATGAGGAGGAGTGGGTGTTAGCTGGATTAGTATGCCTGGGAGTGGGTGTTAACTGAATTACCACAGCTTGTGAGTGGATGTTAGCTGGATTAGTATGGTATGTCAGGCGGATGACTTCTGCCCAGAATTCTTTTGTTGAATTCAGAAGGAATGACTGATGCTTCTTCATATTGTGACTTTTATGTTGCCTGACCGCCTGTTTAGCTAGATTTCTTAGGTTAGTATCATGTTAGGGCTGCCTGGAGGTTGAGGACGGGTTGATTTACCAAGTGTGCCAATCACTGTCCCTGAGACTAAAGAGGATTTGAGTTCATACAAGAGCCATTTGTTTTTCAGTGGTTTATAGAGCTGAGTGATTTTAGGAATGAGTGAGTCCTTGAAGTTAGTGAGAATTTTGTGTGAGGAGAATGCTGCACTGGGTAGGGTCTGTGGAGAAGAGAAAAGGTAATCAGTCTAATGAGGGTAGAATTGTCTTTAGTTTGAGAATGTTGGATTGGGATTTGTTCTGGAGCGATATGAAGGAGGGAGAGATTTTATGTGGTGAGAGATATTGAAGCTGGTTGTACAATGGTCACTGAAGGAAGGGAGATGAAGAAGAATTTGAGAAACAATGTTAGAATAATTAGTAATAATAATAAGAGTTCTGGTTCTGGCTGTGTGAGTTTGAAGTCATTAAACATTTCCACGATACTGTTTTGAATAGGGTTTAGTAGGTTGAGGCTGAAGTCCCTAGTAGGATGAAGTTTGTGAGATTTTTTTTTTTATTGGGGAGGTATTTTATTTATTTAACATTTGTTTACCGGGAAAGTCCAACTTGGAAGAAAGCCAATTTTCAGCAGAGGCCCGGGGAGAAATGCTCCAGATGTATGCTTTATAATGTGGGAGGAAACCAGAGCACCCAGAGGAATCCCACACAATTGCAGGGAGGACATGCCGACTCCACACAGAAGGCACCCCAGCTGAGAATCAAACCAGAGAAACTCTTGCTGTGAGGCAACAATGCAACCACTGCACCATTGTGCCATCCAACCAAGCAGAAAGGTTTTGAATTTGGCTAAGGAAGTGGGAGGAGGAAGTTAGGTGACAGCAGGATGATCAGGAAACTTATGGATGGCATCCAGAGAAGTAGCCAGTTAGGAAGAGAGTCTGAGGTAGTGTTGCTTTGAGCTAAGAATTGGACTTTTAAATCAGATTTAAAAAGCAGTAGTGTTTTTCACTGTCGGGTCTAGAACCAGGTTTCCCATCAAGATAATAGCTGTACCCAGAAAAGAAGAAGTACATGGAAGGATCAGTTGGATTGAGCCAAGATTCTGTTATAGCTAGCAGATCAGGGTGGTGGAGAGTGAAAAACATATTTAGATGGAATGTTTTGATACTATGGGTGTACATTACGACATGAGATCAAAGTGATGGCTAATGATTTGATGCTGGTTCATAGGAACAGAAGGAGTATTATAGGGGTGAATTTACAGAGGAAGCTGGGTAGTTTAAGGGAGTGGCTTGCAAGGGTTGGGTTGGTAGTATAAGCAAGTAAGAATGGATGTGACATGCAAGGGAAAGTGTGTAAAGGGGGAGAATAGGGTTGAGGGATGTGCATACTTGGGAATATAAATAGGGAAGTTGAATGGAAATTACTGAGATAAGTGAAATAAGGATTTTTAAGAGAGGTCTGAGAGATGTATTTCTACTCAGTAGGGGTGGAAACCCTATTGTCGTGGGGGGGAGAGTAAAACAAGAGAAGTAGGAGAGTGAAAGTTGAGATGAAAAGAGGGGAGGACATTTCAAAAGAGATGAAACCCACTGAGGGTCTTTTTGGGAGGACATGTAGAAGAATCTGAAAAGCTTGAGAAGTGGGGTGAGAGGAAGGAATGTGATTGGCAGACAAATATTCTGAGTGAAAGAAAGTTGGTGACAAGGGATATGCATGTTTCCTAATGCAGATGTACGCTGTGCTCTTTTAATATGCAGTCATGATATAAGCAAAAATGGGAGGGGATAGATTGGAAAAAAGGTGTGAGGTTGGGGAGGGTGGCTGGTAAATTGGGAGTGGGAGGGGAGTAAAGAGGGTAGAAAAAAACACCAGTGTGTTAGTCAATCAGTTTGCAAATATGTATTAACAGGAGAGGAGAAAGCCTTCTAAACCAGGAAAAAAAATCTTATTTTTTGAAATTGCTGTGCAATGGATTCAACTAGAAGCAAACTGTGCCAATAACCACAAGAGAGGGGAATGCTTTGTAAAGCATAAATATGAGAGATTGCAGGGAACCAAGTAAAAAGGTTAGAGAAAACAAAAAAGGTAGTGGGGTTAAGCAGTCACTGACAAACTCCATCCAAAGACCATGTTAAGTGAGGAATCTCAGAGATCTTAGGGTGTAGATATTTCTTGTATCACCCCTCCCACATACTATAGCACACGTGCAGGTGCAGCTGAAGTAGATATGGGTTCCTTCCTACCTGACTCTGGTGACATCCCTATAGGCCCAACACACCAAGGTGGCAAGAATGACAGATTTTATTCTAGGTGGCATATCTAGTTTAAAAGGCAATAGCACATCCACAAACAAATTATTTCAACAGTGCACCAGTTAACAATAAGGCAAGGTGAGATATGCATGCAGTGAAAACATATATTCACCCTCTTCCCCAGAACTCAACAAAAAAAAGGTATTGACATTCAAACATGCACAAAGAAGGCAATGTCAATGAGCAGTAAAGCTTTATAAAGCAGTAATACAAACACGGGAAAAATGCAATGTAATTCAGCAATAAAAGAGTTATAATACAACAATGCAGATATGATAAAATGCAATGTCATTGAGCAGCAAAATTCTTGAAAGCAGCGGTCCTAACATGAGCAAAATGCAATGTCATCGAACAATGAAAATTTATAATGCAACAATACAAATATGAGAAAATGCAATGCCATTGAGCAGTACTAGCACCCTCAACCCTTTGATCAATTCTAAACAGACCAACTATGAAACACTCTATTATACCCTGTTCACTGGCCAATGACTACTTACAGTCTTGCTGCCGGCATGATGGGGCCAAAGTTGGAGCTCATATGGATCCCAGTTATTTGTAATCCACAAAGCATTCGGGGGGAAAATCCACAATCTTAAAAAAAATATAAAATGGTGGCCAGAGCCTCTCACCACTCTGTCGAGAATATCCTAGTGACCAGGCACTGTGGTTCCTCTGATGAGAAAAGTAGAAAAATCACCTGCCAGAATTCTGGTAATCATCTATGGTTTCTCTGTACTAGGCCCAAGAGAACTCCTTTTCTTGCTGAATCATATGCAGGCATGGAACTACTGGTTTCAGACTTCTCTCCTGATTCCACAAAATACCATCATCCAGGATTTCAGCAAAAGACTGACACAATCTGCTACTTCACTTCCATGTCCCAAAGCACTAGAAAAGAAAATACAGTCATGCTGCAAGGCCTTTTTTCCCTTCAGCTCCCTGTTTCAGTCTTCCCTCCTGCAGCTAGTATGTCAGTTTCCTCTTTCACCTTCGAAATCGTCTTATATATTCCTGAAAAGCACTCTACCTTGTGGTGTAATGAAAAACTACACTCTATTACTTCTACAATGAAATAGAGTGGGAGGTACACTCTCCCCCCACTTGAAAATGTTGGGTCCCCCCAAATCGAAGGTAGATTAGCAGCAAAATATTTACAAGCACTAATGCACCATCAACTGAACAATATTTTTGCATTCAAAAGGTACATTCCACCAAGAGTAATCAGCCTTATGTGTAACTTGGGAAGGGGTGTCACCACTGGAGTAAGAGACATAGGGATTATGGGTGCAGACTCTCCAATGAGCTGTGGTCACAGATTCCTATGTACTATGTCCCAAACTGTTATATGTAAGTCTCTGTGGGGGCTGAATCAGTCTCTGCAGTTTTGGTCCGGAAGAGACAGCTAAGGAATTTTGCTCGGAAGGTTTGTCACTCACATCACATTCAATGTCTAGTTCTTCAGTAGGCATATTGTCTACTTCTAAGATCTCCTTTTGTATAACTTCACTTTCATTTTCCATAATGGTATGACTGTCCTCAGCACTATTTTCTGAAGTTTGCATAGCAGGGCCTCCATCAGTATCAGGTCCTGTAAGAGACACAGAAACATTAATTAGTCTATTCAGAAAACCACTCGATGCACAGATAAATATAACCAACAGCCACAGTCCTCGAACAAGTTAAATTAAATTTTATGAGTGAAGAAAATATTAAAATGTGTTTGCGTAAGAAGGAAGCAATGTTGATTTTAAAATGTAATACATTGTACCCTATGGGGATGAACAAAGAATGTAATTGGAGACATTTTATTTAGTATATGTTTTAATTGTTTGTATCTGTTTAAATTGATAATTGAATAATTGGTTTCATAACAGATACTTAAAAGGTATATAAGGGAAGGTAACATGATACCAAAATGTTACTCTTCAACGTCTAATGATAGCTGAGGCATTAGAGACATGTTATTTTCATTCATTTTATCTTGATTGTGTCATTAAATTCATTGAATTTTTATCAGCTTGGTGAAGTTTTTCTTCAGCGGACTATAAAACAGGTGCTTACATCTCTGGAGGGAGTTGTTGGTTATTACTTAGTCTATTGATAGGTCTGCACTGCTAAAAATGACAAGGAATGATTTCTGGTGCATTTACATTGAGATTACAGCCCACAGGGTCTTGAACATCCTCATAAAAAAGCTCACTGAAACCCCAGTCATCATCACTGTCCTCCTCTCCCTCTGCAGGAGGAAGCATAGGCTCTTGAAATTGGAGAGGATGGTTCCTCTCCACCTTAGCCTTCTGGATCACCTTGAGTTAGGCTTCTGCTGAGCCATTCTGGGTTCCGGATTCATGAGTCTCACTGATTTTGCCAAGGGCATTAAGTAGTTGCGGTGCCAGGTTTTTATGGGTCCTTAATTCCCCTCAGGGCAAACTTGGTAGACAGGGATATTAGGTAGCTGAGAACAAATTATGTAAATCTCAGATCCCCAGCAGTCACCTAGTTTATGCTTTCCTTGTAGTCCCAAATTTCTCAATAGAACTCTGTCCCCTGGCTTCAAATCATGCATCTTTACTTTTTTGTCATAGTGAGTTTTGTTTTGCTGGTGTTTTTTCAGCAAGCTCATAAGCCTGTCTGAATTTCTTCTTGAGTCTCTTCACATAACTGCCGTGAGATCACACTGGTGTATCATCAGCTGTGACTCCAAAGGTGACGTCAACAGGAAGACGAGCTTCTCTTCCAAACATTAGGAAGTAAGGCGAGAATCCTGTAGCATCATTTTTAATGCTTTTGTAAGCATGCAGCACTGTGGCTACATGTCTACTCCACTGACTCTTCTTCTTAGCAGATAGTGTCCCCAACATGTCTAGTAAAGTTCTGTTGAAACAATCAGGCTGAGAACCACAATCAGGCTGAGGATCCCCTTGAGGATGATAAGGAGTGGTGCGGCTTTTTTGGACCTCCAACAGCGTGAGTAATTCATGGACAAGCTTGCTCTCAAAATCACATCCTTGATCTGAGTGTATCCTTTTTGGCAGGCCATAGTGTATAAAGAACTTCTCAATGAGCAGTTTCACCACTGTAATAGCTTTGTGATCGTGAGTGGGAAATGCTTGAGTGTATCTGGTATAGTGGTCTGTCACCACCAGTACATTACTAATCTCGCCTTCATCCGGTTCAATGCACAGAAAATCTAGACAGACTAGTTCCATGGGTCCACTAATTTCCATTTGACCCAACGAGGCAGCTCTGGTTGGCAGAGTCTTTCTCTGAATGCAATGAAGACAAGTACGACAATAATCCTCAACATCTTGCTTCATGCATGGCCAGTACATCCTGTCTTGTACCAGACCCATAGTTCTGTCATAACCAAGATGACCATGTTCATCATGCAATGACTGGAGTACTACTTCTCTATACTTCTGAGGAAGCAACAATTGCCATTTTTCACTACTGAGTGCACTTGGAGATCTCCTATACACTAGTCCATTCTGTATCTGGAGTCTGTCCCATTCTTTGGCCAAACATTTTGCCATAGGATGCAGATCTGTGCGATGCATATTAACTTGTTTCTTCTCTGAAGCAGCTACCACCAGCTGACCTAAGGGGTCTTCTCTTTGATCTCTCCTGAGGTCACTGTTACTCAAAGCTGGTAGCAATGAAGCCTGTAAAGTGACCATTTTACAGTAAGCTTGGGGTATGCTTGCTGCAGACAGACCCAATGTCTGGGCCCAACAGTCAGTGTGTTGATAGCAGGTTGCAATCTGACACACAGCTCTCACTGGTGCTGGAATTTCTACCCATTTATTGTTGGGGTGCAAATCTCCCTGAGGTCTTCTGCACAGGCCATCAGCATCTCCATTTTCGTGTCCTGGGTGATATTTCAAACTGAAATTATAGTTGCATAAAGCTGCCATCCATCTGTGGCCAGTAGCATCTAGCTTTGCTGTGGTCTGGATGTATGTCAGAGGATTGTTGTCAGTCTGCACTTCAAATTCAGCCCAATAGAGATAGTCATTCAGCTTGTCCACTACCGCCCACTTTAAGGCAAGGAATTCCAACTTGTGTGCAGGGTAGTTTCTTTCTGTGGGGGGATAAACTCCAACTGATAAAAGCCACAGGTCTCAGCTTCTTGTCATACTCCTGGTAAAGGACTCCTCCTAAGCCATCCCTGCTAGCATCCACATGTAAAGTGTATGGCTTTGTTGATTCAGCATATGCCAGCACAGGGGCATGGGTGAGGCAATACTTAAGCTGTTCAAATGACTCTTCACACTCAGGAGCCCATCGACTCTCAATGAGTTCTTTAGAACCTCTTGGTCCCTTAGGTTTTTTACATGGATATCTTCATCTGTTTCATCTGCTTATTCATCATTTCGGAGCAAATGGTTAAGGGGTCTTGTTATCTTTGAAAATCCTTCCACAAACTTTTTATGGTAACTGCAGAACCCCAGGAAAGATCACAGCTCTGTGACAGTTTTGGGTCTGGGCCAAGATGTCACCACTTCAACTTTTCTGGGATCTGTGGATATTCCATTTGCAGACACTACATGTCCCACATAGGTCACTGAAGGTTGGAAGAACTTGCATTTGTCCAATGACAACTTCAGGCCTTCCTTCTCAGTCCTGTCCAATACCTTCATCAGTCTTTCTTCGTGCTCCTCTAGGGTCCTTCCAAAGACAATGATGTAGTCCAGATAGACTAAGACTTCCAGGAGCTGCATGTCCCCAACTGTTCTTTCCATTACTCTCTGGAAAGTTGCTGGTGCATTTGACAAACCTTGAGGTAGGTGATCAAACTCAAAAAAACCCAAAGGGGTGATAAAGGCAGTCTTCTCTTTATCTTCTGGGTGCATAGGGATTTCATAGTATCCACTCCTTAAGTCTAGCACACTGAACCACTCACTGCCCACCAGACAATTTAGAGCATCTTCAATCTGGGGAGTTGTGTACTGGTCTGGAATGGTTGACTGATTCAGAGTACAATAGTCAACACACATGTATATTGTGTGTGTAATGCCCCAGTTGCTATATACTGGTGGCTAGAGAGAACTCATGGTGGTGTGGTAGGGAATACTGCACGCTTGAACCCTGTACCTTGTATGCAGGTGGCAAGGGCCTGAATTCCCTACCCACCACCATTTGTAAAGAATTTGCAGATTTTTGCCTCATATTTGATCTGTTCCTCATATCTGTGGTTTCTAAATACTTAAATGCTTAGATATTTGATGGTGCAGTGTTAGCATTATTGCCTTAGAGCTAGAGGTTCTCGGGTTTGATTCATGGCTAGAGTGCCTTCTGTGTGAGGTCTGCATCTTCTCCCTGTGTTTGTGTGGGTTTGCTTTTGTATCTTCCCATGTCACAAAGACATGTGTCTGCATTATTTCTTCCTGGGACTCTGCTGAAAATTGTTTTTTGCTCCAAGTCAGACTGTCCTGGTTAACAAATGTTAAAATTGACAGGCATTTGAATTTCAGACTTCTGGTTTCTGAATGCTTAATTCCTTAAATATTTGATGGTGCAGTGGTAGCATTGTTGCCTCACAGGTACAGATTCTCTGGTTTGATTCTTGGCTGGGGTGCCTTCTATGAGGAGTCTGCATCTGCTCTGGTGTCCTGCCATTTCACAAATACATGTGTCTGCAGTATTTCTCCCTGGGCCTCTGCTGAAAATTTTTTTGTTCCATCAGACGTTCCTGGTTAACAAATGTTAAATAAATAAAATTGACAGGCATTTGAATTTCAGACTTCATATTCTTCATAAAATACATAGTAACACAAAACCTTTTATTCTAGCAATTTTCTAAGTTTATAAGATGAATATTTGAAATTTGTCCCTATTTTTGGGACTGTATTCCTCCATTATTGGCTTTGTCCAGGTTTTTTATGCTAAGGTTGACAGCTATGGCAAAAACTGAATTCACTGAATATGTTTGAGGGCTGTATTCCCTCATTACTGGGCTTGTCCAGGTGTTTTGTGCTAAGAGGTTGACAGCTATGGTGAGAACTGAATTCACTAAATGATAGCCATTTATGTTTCAGTCTTCCTTTCTTTCACAAAGCAGCTGATATGGCATAGTGGTATGTTGCTCTGACTGTTTTGCACAGGGACCTGGGCAGTAACATGTATGGTGGTAACACAGCATTTTATTCTAGCAACTTTCCAAGATTATACAAGCAATGTGTAATGTGTCCCTCTTTTTTGGGCTTTTGACCCCCCCAATACATTTTGGCTTTTTTCCAGATTTCTTGTCCATTGAAGTTGAGATGCAGTTGAGTATTGAGTAGATTTTACAAGGAGCTGAGAGCTGCAGGGGAACAGAAGTTTAGTGCTGCTTATGCTGAGTTTGCTTGCATTCTTAGTAGCACAACAGGTTGAGTACTTGCTTTTGATGCAGAAGGCTGTGGGTTTTACTCCCAGAAAGGGTGGATGCTGCCTTACTGAAAATGTCCTCTTTGGTGAAGATACTAACTATGAACCTATCAGTTTGCCATCCATTTCCTATTGCAATATTATTAGCTTATACTTTTTTTTAATTTAATATATGCAATTTATTCCTCATGGGCAGCAGACACTTTATTGTTTGATGAAACCATGATGAAATATAAAGTTGTTTGCTAGCAACACCCTCTTCATTAGTTACAGATCTCTTTAATGTGGAGTTATTTAGATGACTTACTTCTGCAGAGCTTGTGCATATTTACTGATACTGGTAGATTGTATAAGTCTGAGTAAACTTTTTTATGATGGGAATGTTCTCAATTGGGCAGTTTTGTCATTATTGGTGCATGTATTTTGTTTCATTGTTTACTAGAAAGATGTTCAAATCAATAAATTTAAAACACCCTCTAACAACTGTACTGTATTATACAAGGAATATAATTTAATACAGTTCAGGAAGGTGTATCACACAACACATGTATGTTTTGTGTGCAAGGGGGCCTATCATTTGAAAACAACCCAAAGTTAATCTTTATACTAACCAAAATGTATTTTCTTTGAATGCGGATTTCACTGTTATTTCAATGAATGTGAGTTTCAAGGGCAGAGTTTTAATGCTAAGTCTATTTTCATTGTGAGACTGCATTGCTTTGTTTAGCAGATGTTTTAGTGTTTGTGCTGTAAAATACAAAATAAAACTTTCAAGTGAAATCCAAATCATTGTAGAAGTAAAGCAGTATGCACATTACAGTGTTTATGGTAAATGGGGCGAAATAGCCAAGTAATGGGACATTGGAATGGCTGCAGGGGGTGGCTCCATTCAACCATGATTTTGTGAGGGGGGGGGAGGATGGCAAACTCAGACAGCCCCAGCTCAGCTGAACTATACCTCTCAACTGTCCAGATTTTCACAGAATGAATAGATTTTTGCTTCTTCTTTTTGGTTTTTTCCTCATAGAATTTGTGGTTTTCTGGCAAATTATTTAGGAATTATGTCACTAAATAATGACAGACATTGAGTTTCAGACTTCATAACCTTCAGAAAAATGCATGCTAAAGCAAGACCTGTTCTATCAACTAAGTTTATACAAGAGCAATTTTTAGTACTGTTTGTATATTCCCCTAATATATTTGGCCTTTTCCAGATTTCCTGCGTTAACAGGTTGAGAGGTATGTGCAAAATGCTTTATAGAATTGGATATATCCAAACCTCTCAACTGTCCCTGATTTTGGCTCAAAATGTTGCTCTCCCTCTAATCCCTCCGCAAAATGTCAATTTTGGAAGAAAATATGATAATCAGAGTTATAGATTACTGTTATTTCAGAAATTCATGTATTTTTGTTTATTTTGTCAGCTGCTTAAGCTAACAGTGCTAATATTAAAAAGTGTCCCTTCTATGACAGGTTCACAGCTGTATTGTGTGGCTATTTTATATTTTTGCATCGCATTTTTGGTCCATTTTTCATAAAATTGTGGTTTTCTGGCAAATTAGTGGCAAATCATTAAAGAATGAAGTAAGAAAATAATGACAGAAATTTCAGTTTCAGATTTCATACCCTCCAGA